>NW_026087463.1:0-64103 GCF_022539395.1 Myiozetetes cayanensis
TCTGAGTGGATCATGATCCTTTTTGAATAGTGGGTACTGCTGGGCCTCTGTGGGACAGCCCCATAGGTCTTCCTTTGCCATAGGGGTTACATCAAAAATGCAATTGATAACCAACCTATCTATATAGAGTAGGAAACAGATAAAGCCTTGACACTGTATATAAATGCTACTCAGCAGTAGCCAAAACACTGGTGTGTTATCAAAACTTTTAGTCACAATTCCAAATCACAGCACCATATGGGCTTCTATGAGGAAAATTCAATCCATCACAGCCAGATCCAGTACATCTGTTTAATTTTAAAAACTTGGGTATAACTCTTCATAAATTCATAAATTTTTTGCAGAAATTCAGATGTCGACTTTAAATAGGCTGTGACATTTCTTATTTTCTCCATTTTAAAGATTGCAATCTTTACAGTCTCCTTGAAGAATTCACTGCTAGCCTTCTCTTCCATTGATAGAATACCATTCCTAAACCATCACACCATCTTTAAAAAATGTAGAAAAGAGGATCCTGGGAACTACCAACCTGTCAACCTCACCTCTGTGCCTGGAAAGATCATGGAACAGATCCTCCTAGAAGCTATGCTAAGGCACATGGAGGACAGGGAGGTGATTTGAGACAGTCAGCATAGTTTCACCAAGGGCAAGTCCTGTCTGACCAACCCAGTGGCCTTCTATGATGGAGTGACTACATCAGTGGAGAAGGGAAGGGCTATAGATGTCATCTATTCGGACTTCTATAAGGCCTTTGACATGGTCCCCCACAACATCCTTCTCTCTAAATTGGAGAGATATGGATTTGAGGGTAGACAGTTTGGTGGATGAGGAATTGGTTGGATGGTCGTACCAGAGGGTAGTGGTCAACAACTCAATGTCCTGATGGACAAGTTGTTTCCCTCAGGGGTCTGTATTGCACCAGCACTGTCTAATATCTTCATCAATGACATAGTGGGATCAAGAGTACCCTCAGCAAGTTTGCAGACAATACCTAGCTGAGTGGTGTGGTTGACATATCTGAAGAATGGGATACCCTCCAGAGGGACCTGGACAAGCTAGAGAGGTGAGCCTGTGGGAACCTCATGAAGTTCAAGAAGGTCAAGTTCAAGGTCCTGCACTTGGGTCGCAGCAATCCGAAGTATAAATACAGGTTGGGTGCAGAACGGACTGAGAGCAGCCCTGAGGAGGACTTGGGGTGTTGGTTGACAAGAAGGCAAATATGACTTGGCAATACACACTTGCAGCCCAGAAAGCCAACAGTACCATGGGCTACATCAAAAGAAGCGTGGCCAGCAGGTGAAGGGAGGTGATTCTCCCTCTTTGCTCTCATGAGACCCCACCTGGAGCACTGTGTCCAGCTCTGGCACCTTGTTGTGGTTTAAGCCCAGCTGGAAACTAAGCACCATGCAGTTGTTCTCTCAAACTCCCTCTCTCCCACCCACCCTGGTGGAATGGGATGAAGAATCAAAACTAAAACTTGTAGGTTGAGATAAGAACAGTTTAATAATTGAAAACAAAGAAATACAGTAATAATAGAAAATAATTATAATAAAAAAGGAAAGGAAAAAAACCAAACAAGTGATGCCTAATACAATTGCTCACCACCCACTGGCAGATGCCAGACCCTGTTCCCGAACTCAGATTGGTCCCCCTTCCAGGTAACTCCCCCCAGTTTATATACTGAACATGACATTCTATGGTGTGGAATAGCCCTTTGGCCAGTTAGAGTCACCTGTCCCAGCTATGCTCCCTCCCAGATTCTTTTCTTTTGTGTTCCTCCTCACTGACAGAGCATGATACAGAAACCAAAAAAGAGACCTTCACTGAGGATAAACACAACTTAGCAAAAACCAAAACATTAATCTGTTATCAACATTATTCTCATTCTGAATCCAAAATACAGTACTATATTAGCTACTGAGAAGAAATTACCTCCATCCCAGCTAAAACCAGGACAGGTCTCCAACATACAAAGAACCTATTGGAGCAAGTCTAGAGGAGGGTTGCAAAGATGATCAGAGGGTTGGAGCACCTCTCCTATGAGGAAAGACTCAGAGGGTTGGGGTTGTTCAGCCTGGAGAAGAGAAGTCTCCAGGGAGACCTTATAGCAGCCTTCCAGTAACTAAAGGGGGTCTACAAAAAGCTGGAGAGGGACCTTTTGCAAGGGCATGTAGTGGTAGAAAAAGGGGTAATGGCTTTAAACTGAAAGAGGGTAGATTTGGATTAGATATTAGGAAGAAATTCTTTACTGTGAGGGCGGTGAGGCACTGGAACAGGTTGCCCAGAGAAGTTGTGTATGTCCCATCCCTGGACATGTTCAAAACCAGGATGCATAGGACTCTGAGCAACCTGGTGTCCCTGCCCATGGCAGTGGGGTTGGAACTAGATGATCTTTAAGGTCCTTTCCAACCCAAACCCTTCCATGATTCTGTGGTTCTATGTTACTTCTGGTTAATTTCTCAAAATAGCTCTCAGAATATAGTGGCATATGGTCTAACAATTACCTGAAACATTTTTGACCGGGTCTATTAAAATTCACTTGTCAAAAACCCCCTGTCTATAGACTTTTTGCACACACATGTAGCTTATTTCCCTGTAGGTAACAAAGCTTCTTAAAGAGTATCCTTGATTGATGTGATTTAGAGCCACTCATCATTGTGATTATCCCCTGTTCCAAGGCCCTAGTTGAGACACAGTAGCTAAATTCAGCATCTAAGTAATCATAAACAGCAAGATTGAAAGGGACTGAATTAATTCCTCTTAGACCATCTTTTAAGATAAACTACCTGTTGTTATTTCTGAAAGGCATTTGTCTAACTTGTTACTAAAGACATCCTTTTCTTGTCCCCTCTTTCTTCTTTCCCTTATCTTCTCCAGCTAAAAATTCCATTTTACTAGCTATTAGGGAAAGTCTCATTTGTAGTTAAAATGCCTGATTTATGTTGAAATTATCAATACAGTTTATTTCTTTAAAAAAATGTACATTACTAGTTTAATGCAGTATGCTTCAGAATGTAAATAGATGCTAATAGCCAAAAATTTCTTGAATTTCTGTTTGTTTTTACTTTTCCATATAGATATGTCTCAAGTTTAAGATATATTTATATATATATTTTGCATTATACACACAAATATGCATGTTCTTTCAATTCAAAGTTTCCTGTTATTTAGAAGGAAAATGAGGCATAACTGGGGGTTGGTTTAAGATAAAAATAACTGTTGTGATGTGTATTACATTAGAAGCACACATAGAAGAATCAAGCTGGACAATGGAACGTTTCGTTGAGATGTTCTTCATCTGTGCCACTAACTAGACTGTACACTGCATTTTGATTTTGATGTGTTAAAGCATGGCATTGAATTTTATTGGTGAAGTCAATAAAAGCTATTTTCTGATTGGTAAAACAGATGCTAATTAACTATATTACTTTTCTTAGAGTTTGCCAATATAGAGGTGTTGCCTAAAAGGCTGTGGAGGAAAAAAAGACTCCAAGCCAAATTAGGTAGGAGGTAAGATAAGGATACAAAGGCTTTAATGAGCCCCCAGGCTTCCAGGAATACCACCACCCTGCACCCCCAAATACAGGTGTTTACAATTTTTATAATGATTTTCACCCAATCCCCGTCTGGCCACCGCCCAGGTTCTGCCCCCCAACACGCCTCTCGGGAATTGAGTCTGGGGGTGTTTTGGGACCCCCTCTTCTTCATCTTCCTCAGAGCACATAATGTTCTTAGAGGCCTTCCAGAGCTCTAGGCCTGAAGGTTGTTGCATCTATGGCTATATCTTCTTGTGTAGATTTTAGAGTGTTCTCTACAATTCTACCTTGAAAATGAGACTAAACAGGTTAATGGAATTTAGGGGATTGACATGGGAATGGGTAACAGGGTTTGCTATGTGTGGTTGATGTGTTAAAGGGTAAAGGGATAATGTATTGCTACTTTAAAATCTACATTTACTATATAACTACTTCTAAAATCTACAAAATTAAAAAAATCAAAACTCCAAGGTATCAGAGGCTAAGACTGAGAAACAGAGTTCAATGTACTTTATTATATTTATATTTTTCAGAGGCCCAGAAGATGCAATAAATGACTGCAGAACCATTTTTATAGAGGAAATGTACAAGATTGAAAAGCCAGGAGCTTATCCACTGACATTTGGAGATGGAGATTTCAAAAGCATGTGCTTTTTTTATTGTGTGATTGAGACTGTTACTTAAATATTTGAATGGCATTTAAAAATTAAGGGATTAGAGCACAGAATCAATTTAATTAAGGCTTCTTTTGTGTGTAATAAAAGAATTATTAGAAAGTTTTTTGGTTTGAAAAGTTTTTATGGGAATGTAACTTTATTACATGGCATATTGAGAATAAATTGTTGATGTAATATATCAACACATTAGTACTATGAATATAGCAGGTAAATGGTTGATATTTTAGATGATCTGTATGGGGTGAGTTCATATTCTAAATGCCTAGGCATGCATCCAAATTACAAAACTTACTATTTCATAATTGACATCTCAAGTGTCAAGCTTGCTAGAACTATGAAATAAACAGATGTATTCAGTTTTAGATTATTATTATGACCTTCTGAACACTAAATAAACCATGCCTCCTCCCTGCCCCCCGCCAAAGGGCAGTTCTCTAAAAAGCAGTTTAACATTTTATCCTAAGTTTAAAAATATGTGAATATTAAAGAACAGGAGTTATAAGACAGTGTTTATAATGGGAACACTGAAAGGTTGATCTGTGGCATTTTTGATAAATATTACTGAATTTTAAAAGAAGAAAATTTATTGCAGTTTAGTTTTCATTTATAATCTATAGTATTTTTGGCATTGTATAAATAATAATGGCCAGTCTTCGGGAGCGAAGATCCGGGGAAGGTCTTTCCACCTTCCAGCCTGCGCATTGGATTTTTTAGGTGAGACACAGTGTGCGCGGAACTGAGCCCACCCTTTAATCCTAAGGTTCGTCTGCCGGGGCCAAGCGAGCTTGGACAGTGGCAGTGAGGTCCTTAGGACGTAGGTGGGTTGCCTTTAAGGGCTAACGAGCCCCACCTGCCCGGGAGTGTCCCTGACCGGGAATCGAACCCGGGTCTCGGCGGTGATAGCACCGCGCCTTTACCACTAGACCACCAGGGGCTCCTGCATTGTATATGTGAATCATTAATACACATTACTTTATTTGCAGTGTACTATTAAAGCAATTATGTCATATTAAAAAATGTGTTTTTTTTAAAAGGAAATTACATTTGCAAATGCATTCATAAAAGTAGAAATGTAATTTTCAATAAATGAAGGCATTTTAAGCCATTTTTTCATTGTTTACTATTTATTTTTCTCATATTAATCAATAGAAACTAACCATTCATTCCATTTATGTTCTCATTTCATTTGTCATACTTAATTTAATTATATACATCAGTACAGTGCAGTGTAATTGTTTGAAGTTCTGTTTTATGTAAATGATTACTTTATCACTAACTTTAGGTCATGGATTAGGCTTCAGGCCTTATTTATTTTCTATTCTATATTTTCCTGCACTGGGTCCCTGTTTTATTGTCCAGGAATCGAGTTTTCAGTTCCTACTTATTTTTGGTTACTACTGTCATGTCTTATTTCCTTTCATTGTCTCCTTATTTGTAACCTGTTCTCAAACCTCTCACATAATTTCTGTCTTTGTATAAATCTGAACGTATATGGTGATCCCCTTTTCATTTATTTCAAGTTTATTTTTTACAAACTCTAATAATTAAGTCTAACACAATAACATCAGCTTACATTTTAACCCTAAAGATTTATTTGTTAATTTACTGCTGGCTGTGTAACTTTATTCCTTTGTCTTCATCTATTTTTTTTCCCCCAAAGTCCAACTTTCTCACCGCTTTGTTTACTTCATTTTCTCCTACTGTTATTCTGATCTTCTTTTTGTAGGCTATCCGGAATTTGTTCTGTGAAGCACAATGCACTATAGATTTCTTATTGCTTATGGCTCAATTGATTTCTTTATTTCTCTTCTGTATTTGCCTCCCTAGTCCTACTCCATATTTAAAAATTAGCCAAATACATGCAGCTCACTTAGTATATTTGTATGCTAAGAAAAACAGAAGAATGGTATTTTAATAATGGTAGCTAAAATTCAAAGAGAATTAATTGACCTGAAATGCTCCATCAGTTTGTTATGGAGCAGGGTCAGAGAATGTGCTGAGATTAAGAGCTCTAGAACACATTTTCAATGTTTTTATACAAAACAGAACTGGTCATCAACATGTTACTTGAACTTCAATAAGAATTTAAATCTGGACTGCAAACCTTAGATAAGTTTTTCCTACAAAAGAAAGGAATATGAAAGAACCTATGCAACTAAATTTTTCAGTGGTGTTAGGGGTGAACAGGCTCATCTATATCTGAACAGTGCAAATAAAATCAATGCAACTTGAGTTATCATATAATTTTAAAATAGAATTGGGAAAAGCATGTTTTCTGGCCCAGTCCTTCCACTTCCTCGCACTGAGTTTACTTTGAGATTCCTCTGTTGGAGGGCATGAGGAAACTCTTGCAAATTGATTGTTATCAGAAATAAAAATGGCTAAAATATTTCATTTTTCTCATCTATCAGACTTTTTATTGTATCCTTTTAACTTTGACCTAAAGTGGTAGTAGTAACAGGAGCCAAATTTTATTTGGTAGGTCTCAAGATATATCACTTCTTTTAAAAGTAAAAAAAGGCTATTCTTAATTTATAGCATTTCTGACAGTCTAGAGCTACTTGGGAGCATCAGAAAACAGTTCTGTTTTTCTAAATGAATAATATAATTAATATTGCAGTAGTTCCAGAGATCAAGTTGCAAACTTCATAAGATGGTTGAAGAAAATGAGATATGGGGAAAAGAGAAACTAATTTATACTTTGACTCATACTACTCATTTATTCATTATTATCAAAAGTATCTTGGTTCTCCAGCTCAGTGGACACCAAAGTGGGGTGCATGCACCCCAGGGGGTGTACAAGATAATCCATTGGGGAGCAGGAATTATATGGTGCCTCAACATTGAGGCTTAGAGTGTCTCGGATAGTAGTATCTGCTATGATCACTCAGTCTTTCAGAAGATCCTGAGCATATATAAATATATGCATATATATATTATAGGGAAGTTATAGTGACTCAAATGTGGCTCCAAGCTAATATATGTGTTTCTTAATAGTATTTAGATTTCTAGATTTGTCTGGAGCTTATGATGAAGATCTAGAATCTCTGAACCATTGCTTAATGTTTGTTCCTTAATGAAAATGCTAGATCAATTTTACCAGTGCCCAAGATGCATTGCCAAGACTGATTAATTGCTCATTGAAGTGATTTTAGATACAAATGAAGTGGCAGTAAGAGCTTCAGATTTGAGTCAACACTTGTTATATCCAAAAGTCTGGGTAAACTGCTAGTCAAAATGGGATGTATGATCTGTATCTATGCTAGCTAGATATCTACATCCTCTGGATCCAATGTGAGAACTGGTACTAATGTGTTAGGTACAAAGGAAATGCTGTATCGCATATAAATGTCTTGAAATATGCCCTGCTGACTCTGTTGCTAAAGGCACAGGTCCTTTGAGATGTTCTAATTTCTGTTTATATTGCTGAGGATCCAATATTAGAAACTCATTACAATCATTCTACTGAGAATCTGTCTAGCCCAAGTCATCTAAGCTGATTATGGAGCTGAAAACCTGACACTTGCTATTCATTTTATAGATGCTGTCATGGTTCCAACATCTCTTAATTGCCATGCTGAGTTGGCACCTATTAGTTTGGAATTAGTGTTCCAATTTGAGACACTTTAAGTGATGTCTCTCCTATGGGAATAGCTACCAAGCATCTTCCCATTCATTCAGATTTGTTATGTATGTCTTCTTCCCACCAATGATATTAACATTATTTTGTTATGTGGCATTTTTAAAATTCATACTTTTTGTTACTGGTATTTCAGATTCTTAGGCAGACTATTATTTTCTGTTCTGCAATAACCTCTTCTTCATCTTCCTTTCCATATTGTTCCATATTGCTGCTTCCTTTCAGTTTATACAAAATGCTAATACAAAAAAAAAAAATAAAATTCTTGTACCATTTTGTGAAATCTCTCCCTGCCTCCTGATCTTCAAATCCCTCATTGCCTCCTTGTCTGTACTTCCACTGTCTTGAAGATTACATTCACAGCCTGAAAAGCCTTACTTTATTGTTTCAAATAGTAGTCTCATAGTTAAACCTTGTCTTGGATTTAATAGCTTCTTTTTTAAAAAACGGATTTTATTTTGTTATATTTTATTTTGTGATACTAAAGAAACTCTTAACCTTTAATCATATATTTTATATATTGACAGATGCAGAGTTTTGTGTATATATGAGACTAAACAAATCATAGAATCATACAACCATGGAAGAGACCTCTGCAGTTTATCTGGTCCAACCCCCTGGGTTGTTGGAATCTGGCGACGTCCATCTTACCGTTTCACCCCTAAGAACTGGATTTCTCTGGCAGGTCCCTTGACCTTACTCTTCTTGATGGCAAAACTGGCTTTGAGGAGAATCTGGATGATTTTCTTTCCTTTCTCAAAGACTTCCTCTG
The DNA here is from genome assembly GCF_022539395.1 of Myiozetetes cayanensis. NCBI lineage: Eukaryota > Metazoa > Chordata > Aves > Passeriformes > Tyrannidae > Myiozetetes > Myiozetetes cayanensis. Next base: position 8,626 of record NW_026087463.1, read on the forward strand.
CTGTGTCCCCCCATACAACAATGTCATCAATGTATTGTATGTGTTCTGGGGCCTCACCCGTCTCTAGTGTAGCCTGAATGTCCATGGCAAATGGTGGGACTGTGTTTCCACCCCTGGGGCAGTCGGTTCAAGGTGTACTGCACACCCCTCCATGTGAAAGCAAACTGCGGCCTGCACTACTGCTAAAGGGGATGGAAAAGAACGCATTTTCAATATCAATGGTAGTGTACCATATATGCCCCAACCCTCCAAGCTGACCCTGCCAAAAAAGATAAATTCTACACCGACCTCACTGCCTTATCCGAAAGGTTCCTGCAGATGATAAAATAATTGTTCTTGGTGATTTCAACGCCAGAGTAAGAAAGAACTCCGAGTCCTGGAAAGGAGTACTAGGCAAGTATGGTGTTGGAAACTGCAAAGGTAATGCTCGCCTTCTGCTAGAGTTCTGTGCTGAGCAGCAGCTCACCATCACCATCTTTCAGAAGTCTTCCATCATCCCCATATCACCACTGGCGAATCAGAGCTCAAATCAGTCCAGCAATTTAATTACCTGGGAAGCATCATCTCCTCAGACTGTAAGATTGATGAAGAAATAGACAACAGGTTAGCAAAGGCATACAGAGCTTTCGATAAACTCCATAGAAGAGTTTGGCGAAACAAACACCTGAAGAAAAGTACAAAGATCAAAATTTACAGAGTCCTTATACTGTCTACTCTTTTATATAGGTCTGAATCATGGGTCATTTACCACCACCACTTGCAACTCTTAGAACACTTCCATCAGCGCTGCCTCCATGCAATCCTAAACATCCACTGGACGGATTATGTGATCAACACGTCTGTCCTTAAACAGGCAGCAGTCACGAGCATTGAGGCCATGCTGCTGAGAACACAGCTGCGTTGGGCAGGGCACGTCTCCAGGATGCAGGACTACCACCTCCCTAAGATTGTGCTCTATGGGGAACTTGCCACTGGCTGCCACAAGAGAGGAGACCCGAAGAGGAGATACAAGGACTCCCTCAGCCTTGGCCATATTGATCACAACCATTGGTCTATCCTGGCCTCCAATGGGGAGACATGGAGACACACTATTTATAATGCTGCTGCTTCTTTGTAGAACAAACTCAGGATCACTCTCGAGGAGAAAAGACAATGCAGAAAGAATTGTGTCTTGTCGATATCACCTAGGGAGTCTTTCTGCTGTGCCTTTTGTAACTGGACTTGTCTATCTCACATTGACGTTTTTAGCCATCAGTGCACTTGTAGCAAGCGTGGGTAGAGTCCTTCCCAAATCTTCGTTTGCGAAACCTAGCCATGATGATGATGGAAACGTACCATTTCGCTGTCTTGGACTCCAGCTCATACTGGCGCTCCAACATGTCTGGCACGGTGGCACTCAGCGGCGGCGTGACTTCATTCAAACCAAGATAGTCCACAGTCAATCTCCATTCTCCATCCGATTTATGTACAGGCCAAATGGGGCTGTTGAAGAGTGATTTTTACTGACCACCCCTTGGGTCTCCAACTTCCGAATCATCTTATGGATGGGGATCACAGAATCTCAATTTGTTTGGTACTGTCATCTACTCACTATTGTAGTGGCTGTTGGCACTCGCTGGTCTTCAATTTGAAGCCACTCAAAAAGAAGCAGTCTTTGAGAAACAAGAGGTTAAAACACAAAATGTAAAGCACTACAGGAAAGCTTAGCATTAGGAAACCACGGAGGTAATAAATTGTCTGAGGGAACAGAACATGACATAAAAGGATACTAAAACCATAAGATAACACAAAACAAAGAGATAGTAGCATCAGCAGATTTAAGATGGGCCAAGGTTACCAAGACCCTGCCAACATCACAAGGAAACTACCCAAATTAGGAAAGATTTGAGAAGAGTTCAAAAGTTTACACCGAGGAAGACCAACCAGATGACCACCTCCCCCGATGAAGGCTCCGGATCTCCCACCTCCAAACCTCCCCAAATTGAAGACTCTGCCCAGACTCCGCCTATATATGAATATTCCGAGTAGATGTTGCAATGTAATGAATATACATGTATAATGATGTAATCCCTACTCAGAAATTGTATAAAAGGGTAGCACTAATTGTTAACGACGGAGCTCTTTGCCCAGGGCGACCTGGAGAGCTCCCCAACGTGTTGCTAATAAAATAACTCCTGCTTTGAGCATGAAACGTTGTCTCTAAGCAGTCTCTCTGTGCTTCTTTGGGGCAAATTCGGTATCAAATTCGCAATAATCTCACAATGGAAGGATCTTCTGAGAGACCAGGCAGAGTAGATAATCATTTGGATTTCTCTTCAGTCACTGTGGCTACATCAAAAGCCCATCGATACTCCTTTGGGTCTCTGAAGTATCCTCATCTGAGGTAATCAATGCCAAGGATGCAAGAGGCCTTTTGGCCTGTCACAATGGAATGCTTTTTCCATTGGTCTCCTGTCAAATTTATTTCGGCTTCTACCACTGACAACTCTTGAGACTCTCTCGTCACCCCAGAAATGGAAATAGTGTCTGGTCTCACATGTCCTGAGGGCATTAACGTACACTGAGCACCAGTATCTATTAAGGTTTGATATCTCTGAGGATCTGATGTGCCAGGCCATCGAACCCACACAGCCCAGTAAACTCTATTGTCTTTCTGGTCCCTCTCCTTCTCCTAGCAGAAGACAGGGCCCCTCTATTGGTCCTGGTTAGAGCATTTGCCGTCAGATTTTTGCTTTGGCCTATCAGAGGTCTTCTTATCATCCCAGAAACAGACCCCAGTCTTCTTGCATCTTGGAGACCACAGTTCTCTTTCCAGGACGTCTGCATCAACTACATAGATGACTTTCTTATTAGTCTTCTTTCTTCTTAATTCTCTCACTCCGGCTTCGAGTTTATACATAGGTTCACCATCCCACTTTCTCATGTTTTCTTCCTGGTTACACAGATAAGACCACAGTTCATTATGGGATCTACGTTTAGGGCTTTCTCTCCTGCGTGCGAGGGAAGGAGATCGTGAGTGGGACCAGGACCAAGATCAAGATCATGGTCGAGACCGTTCCACTGGTCTATCTCTGTGGTAGTTCTCACATTCAGGGTATTTGTAAGGCCTCTCCATAGTGTGGGTGTGTCGGTGTCAGAGATCGGAGCTTTCTCTGAAGTCTAACTTGCTGACCTGGGAGAGTGAGGAGTCTTCAATATTTTCTGCTATACTCTGTATCCAGGCACACATCGTGTCCACAGTTGGTTCCTTCATTCTTGGATGGTATGCTGTTATCAGGCAGTTAACGTATGATGCAGGGGCATCTTTAATTACTTTTCTCCACATAGCTGCCTTCCAAGCAGTTGACCTGGGTTTAATTCCTGACCAACGCACCAAATTTAACTGTCGTGGTTTGGACCTGGCCCCCAGCCAAGTGCCCAAAACCACAGCAGCAACCTTCCCCCCTCCCTCTCCTCCACCATATGAACACAGGGGAAAAAAAAGGGAAAGGGAGAAGGAAAGAAAAAACCTAAATAACAAAGCCAAAGCAATATATATATATATTTACATCTATATACAGTTGCAAAGAGACTATATACATATGAACAAGAGAATCTCAACTCCCCAAATTGAATAAAAAAAATATATACCTAGCCAATATAGAACTAGCAAACAGAAGAACAAAATACTTTCCTCGAAAAGATGAAAGTCACTCCACCAGGATTCTCCACCCAGATTGGGAAAACAACAGGTCACAGCAGGCCTCACTCCCAGATAGGAGAGACTGGTCACAGGGACATGCTGTCTTCAAGTCCAAAGGAAGAGGGAGAGACCCTCCTCTCTCCTTCTTATCTATACTCTTGCTTACGTAAAAACCAGGATGGAATACTGGGAATGGCCACCTCCCTAGTTTTGACCTGGTTACCAAGGAAGGCCTATATCAAACTATCACATCCTATCACTTGTTACCTGGGAGAAGAGACTGACACATGCCTCGCTACAACCTCCTTTCAGGTAGTTGTAGCAAGCTATAAGGTCCCCCCGAGCCTCCTTTTTTCCAGAATAAACCACCCCAGTCCCCTCAGCCGCTCCTCATAAGACTTGTGCTCTAGACCAGCTTCATTGCCCTTCTTTGGACACACTCCAGGACCTCAATGTCTTTGTCATTTGGAGCCCATAACTGAACACCATATTCAAGGTGCAGCCTCACCAGTGGGGACAATCACTTCCCCAGGCCTGCTGGCCACACTATTTCTGATACAAGCCAGGATGCTGTTGGCGTTCTTGGCCACCTGGGCACACTCCTGGCTCATGTTCAGCTGGTTGTTGACCAGCACCCCCAGGTCCTTTTTCACTGAGCAGCTTACCAGCCACTCTGCCCCAAGCCTATCAAACTACATGGGGTTGTTGTTGCCCAAGTACAGGATCCGGTACTTCACCTTGTTGAATCTTATATGATTGGCCTCAACTCATCAATCAGACTGTCCATATCCCTCTGTAGAGCTTTCCTACTGTTGCCTAAAAGGTTGTGGAGGAAAAAAAGGCTCCAGGCCAAATTAGGTAGGAGGTAAGATAAGGATACAAAAGGCTTTAATGAACCCCCAGGCTTCCAGGAATACCATCACCTCGTGCTCCTGAATACAGGTGTTTACAATTTTTATAATGATTTTCATTCAATCCCCATCCAGCCATCACCCAGGTTCTGCTTTCTGACATGCCTTTCTGGAATTGAGTCTGGGGACGTTTGGGACCCCCTCTTCTTCATCTTCACCTTCCTCAGAGCACATGCTGTTCTTGGAGGCCTTCCAGGGCTCTGGTCATGAAGGTTGTTGCGTCTATGGCTCTATCTTCTTGTGCAGATTTTAGGGTGTTTTCTACAATTCTACCTTGAAAATGAGACTAAACAGGTTAATGGAATTTAGGGGAATTGACATGGGAATGGGTAACAGGGTTTGCTATGTGTAATTACTGTGTTAAAGGGTAAGGGATAATGTGCCGCTACTCTAAAATCTACATTCACTCTATAACTACTTCTAAAATCTACAAAATTTAAAAAAAAAAAATCAAAACTTCAAGGCATCACTACCCTCAAGGAGATCAACACTCCCACCCAGCTTGATGTCATCTACAAAGTTATTGAGGGTGTTTGAAGATATCAAACAGAATTGGCCCCATTTTTCTTCTCCTGGATTTCCAGTTTATCTGAAATCTATAGCATTTTGCCCACTTGTGTAGAACAATGAAGGTTAATAGGTAAGTAAGTATGTATGCCTAGGCCTGATATCTATCTTATCTCTTTGTTAAGACCAATGTCTAAAATATAGCTCTGACTAAAGAATATCTTCCAGAGTCATCTAATTTTACTTTGAAGGCCTCAAAATTTTGAGAACTCCCTGTTTCCCATGGAAATTGGTTTTACTGATGTGGTGGTTTAAAAACCATCTGAGAATGAAACTCCAAACAAGTTGCTCCCCCCTTCCCCCCCACCTGGTGAGGGAGGGACAAAGGCAGAGACTATGAGTTGAAACAACAATTTACTGAAAACAAACAGCATTGGAATAAGAAATGCACAGTAACTGCAACAATATTAATAACAGAAGTATACAAAAGAGAAGGTGCTTTACACTCAAAAGGTATTCACCACCTCGACTCAGTTCTGCGTGGCCTCCGAGACAAAGACAAGATGACTGACACTCCCCGCAGCAGTTGTTCCCTGTCCCTGAGCCTGAGACAACAAAAAACAATGACAAACAAACCCCCAGAAAACCAGATCAATTGCATTGTGCCACGTCTTCAGCTTCCGGACCACTCACTGGTTCAATTCCGCATGGTGCCACCTCTTGGAGTTGCATTTTTCCTGAGTGACAGGAAGGGATGGGTGGTGGTGGGAGGACAGAGTCCACAGGGCTGGTCCCAGCAACTTCCCTGAGGAAGAGGCAGAACAAAATGGTGCACTTCTGGCATGCACTCACCTTTTTCTTCCTCCTGAAACCACCCCCCCCCCCACCCCACCCCCCGGACTGTGATGATGTGAGTGGTATAGAATAGGAAGCAAACCACGCTCCATCCCCTCTCTGTAGCCAGGACAACTGCTTAATTATAAATAAATATGTGCCTTTCATCTGAATTTGTTTGACTTCAGGCTCTATCTATTTCTTCTTGATTTATGTTTGTCTGTTAGATAAAAAGTGTTTTTGTCTTCAGTATTCATGAAGGTACCTTTATGAAGGTACATGTATAAAATATTTTTTGCTAAAGTAATCAGACTATACTCTTTGTCTCTTCTGAGTTTCTCCAGTTTTGTTCATTTCTTTGCTTCTTTCCCTCCAGGTTTTTTAAAATCCCTTTAAATATGTCATTCCAATACTTGTCTCAACAATGCTGTAAAAGAGGTAAAAACCTCCAAGTTTGTGATTATTATAATTTCCTTAAATATTATACTTTCAGGTTTTTTTCCAACCCAAATTTTTTACCTTCTAGTGTTTTCTTTTTGTTGTATCTAAATAACAAGGAAAGATAAATACTCTAGTAGCTCTATTGCTGAATTTATTAAGATTTTTCTACACAGTTTAATGTAAAGAGCATTTCTATAATTACTTTATGGCCCTGTACAACCAACATTTTTCTGTCATGACACTTCTCTGTTCTGTTATTGCCAGTCATAAAATAGCTGTAATAATCTTGCAGTGGATTGGTATTGGTTCCATGCTGATATCAAACATTTAATAGTGGCTAGAAATTGACTGAATTTTGCTACTGAATAACAGTATGTTTAGGTGTTCTGCTCTGAAACATCATATTAAAATTACTAATTTGGTAAGTATTCATTTTATACCAAAGCTTCATGCTTTGTAAAAGATTTGCATTTTAAAAGAGAGACATTATTATAAATATATTTGTGTCTTTTCTAAAATACTTGGATTTGTTATGAATATTATGAATTTGTGACAGATTAAAGAAACAATAATAATAGCAGCTTCACTTAAGTGCTATGTATATTTTAATTATTTTTAAAGCTTGTTTTAAAGGAATGTTTAATCAACCTTTATTCAGTTTCACAAAATTTGCATCTGAAAAAGCCTTCTAAGCTCTTAGTAGTTCAGAACAACTGAAATTTAGGTGAGGCAACCTCTGCAAATGCAAAAAACCCCAAACCAACAAACAGAAAAACACCACCCTTAGACAACTCTTTTTTTCTTTGTATTTTTTTTCCCTGAATATTTTTACCAGATAGTAAATAAGTATAGTGTTATTGAAGTAAACTACTTGTATTTAAGTACAAAGTGCTTTGCCGTATTGGTGCTCCCCACAAACATGCAGAAGTCAGGACATTTTCCAAATGGGATTTTTCTGTAAGCTGTGAAGTTAGAGAATGAGAAAATACTAGCTAGAATGCATTCCCTCTATCAGAAATATCTGTCTGACTGAAAGTAATACTTTAGGAGTTCAAATAATATTTTAGGGCAGGTGTATCTTTTTATAATCACTTTCTGATATAATATGTTGCATCTGAACCAGTAACTTTTTGCTGTCATCATTACTCTGAAAGGAGAATGATCATAAAACAGAACACGTTTTATTTTGCATCAGGCAATTGTTCTTTTTTGAGTAAATAGAACCAATGAAGGAACAGGTTTTCAGTTCAGATGCTTTAATCCAGAATGCTAAAATGGTGTATAATCTTATACAGGACCAAGGAGATGAATTCACTTATACTGGGAGTGGAGGTAGAGATCTTTCTGGAAATTGGAGAATATTCATTTGATCAAACATTAACACACATGAACAGGCAAGTTTTGGAGACTAAATTAAAAAAAATTTCCAGACCAAAGAGTTCTTTAATTTAAAAATGATGTTCTGAAAAATTTATTCTTTTATATATCTTCTGCTACTGTAAACAGTGATGCCTTCTGCTGTTTAGAGGCATTTTGTCAAACATGATGTTATTTTGATTTAAAGAATTATTTGTAACTAATGAAAACATATTGCTGTATTACAGATTCAGTTGGCAGTTATTTGTATCTATTTTATATTTATATTTATCTATTTGAAATTGTCCAAGACTTCTTATGAAAAGACTTGGTTTTCAGGTGATTAGAAGTTTGCCAAACTTAAACCTTTTAAGCTGAAATTTTCTGTGCTGGGTATTTGCCTCAGATTGTTCTCATAAAGTTTCATCTTAAATGGTTTAACAATTTATGGAAGTTAGGTATGAAGAAAGCATGTTCATTTGCCCATACTAAAAGAAATCTTATATATATTTGATAGTCTTTAGTGCCTTTATGCCTTGTATGAAGAACAAGAAATTTGTATCACTTTGCCTTTAGGTTGTGTAATTTCATGTCCCTGATAAAAGTTGACCTGTTTTTTGACAAATTGTAGGCAAAAACAATTGACTGGAAAAAAAAGGTTTGAAAAAGTAAATTGGAAATTTTCTTAAAGTATAATTATGTTCTGCAAACAGCTTGCCTAAACTCTAGGAATTCTCAGTACCTTTACATTTCAAAATATATACCACCTTCATGAAGCAACTAATCATGCAGTGGCTATGGGGTACTAAGATTGACTGGAACTCTTTACCAGACCTGACATTGAATGTGCTATGCTTCTGTCAAGCACCAAAACTGAGTGGGAAGGCAATCTTTCAGGCTTTCTGATGGTACTCAGAGGAGAAAGGAGAAAAGTCTGACTAGGATACTGACAGAGAAGGAGGAGATAGATGGAACAGAAACAAGAGTGTGGAAAGAAAAGAGACAAAAAATAGATTTGGGCAGTAGGTTTATAGTGGTTTTTAATCATTAAAGTAAACTTTTTATTGGAACCTGGAATAAAACCTAAGCTCCTTAGTCTTTTTGTTCCTCTGGTTGTGAAAGCCACTGGCAAAGTGTGTGCCTGGTTGCTTTGTAGTAGTTGAGATGCATGGAGTATAATGTGGTACTACCAGTTATCCATTTTGACTGGCTAGTGGTAGTCTTTGCTTTGGGTCTAATGTTCTTAACCCTTAATTAAAGTAGGACAGTTTGATTGAATGTAATAGAATCAGAATTGTTTTTTTGTTTGTCCAGAATATTTTCTTATTTTGTCTGTACAAAAGAAATACTTTTAAAACCTGCATTACTTCACCGTTCCTTACTTTTCTGTATATTGCAGGCTGTAGATTTTGCCATATTTTTCTGAGTGCCACTGTTTCTTTTGTGGTCCATGGTTGGTTTTGAACCTGATTCCAGAGACTTTTGTTCATCCATGCTCAAATCAATGTATGGCAATAAAAATATTTTATGTTTAAACTGTTTAGTCAAGCAGGGATTCATACTATCTTACACCAAGTGTCTATAATAGGACACATACAAATAGTGGATAAAAGTGATGTTGTGGTTTAACCCCAGCCAGCAACCAAGCCCCACACAGCCCCACTGGTGGGATCAGGGAGAGAATCAGAAGGGTAAAAGAGAAAACTCATGGATTGAGATAAAGACAGTTTAATAGGTAAAGCAAAAGCCACACATGCAAACAAACAAAGCAAGGAATTAATTCACTGCTTCCCATGGGCAGCCATCTCCAGGAGAACAGGGCCCCATCATGTGTAACAGTTACTTGGGAAGACAAACGCCTTCAAACATCCCCCCCTTCCTCCTTCTTCCCCCCACTTTATTTACTGAGAATGATGTCATATGGTCTGAAATATCCTTTTGGTCAGTTTGGGTCATCTATCCTGGCTGTGTCCCCTCTCAGTTTCCCACATAGCCCTTGTCTCCTCACCAGCATGACAGTGCAATAAGCAGAAAAGGCCTTGGCTCTGTGTGAGCCCTCTTCAACAATAACAAAAACATCTCTATATTATCATTGTGTTCAGCACAAATCCAAAACACAGCCATGTACTAGCCACTGGAAGAAAATGAACTCTATCCCAATGAAAACCAGGACAAGTGAGTGCTTCAGGAGAGTTTCAGAGCAAGCTGGAACCTATTTCTACTCATCAATTATATGGACATCCAGACAGCTGAATTTAGACAATATAAATACTATTGCTTAATGTTCCTCTACATTATTATAAAGTTCCTTTAGGGAATACTAGCTGTCTCCATAAGATTTTATTAACTTCTGTTCCATTTGGAGGGATAAAGGTTTATAGATAAAGATTTTCACTTTGTTGTGGTTTTGCCCACCAGCCAGCCCCTGGGGTTGAGGATGGTTTTGTCCAAGTGGATTTCTGGAGAAAAAAGCTGATCAAAAGTTTTAGTAACACCTCTGCCAATTACATATTTAAGAAAATGGAAGAGAAGGTTGTTGCACAGATGAAATCGTAGCCATGTAGAGAGGTGGCAGGCCACAAGTGGGCCAGGGTCCCCTCCTCCCCCAGCCCTGGGCCATGGGCAGGTGTGGCACTGAAGCCCCCCTTCTCTCCTGTAAGAGAGAAGAGAAAAAAAAACTTTAAAGAAGGACTGACTGCTTGGACAAGACTGCTGCAGAAGAATTCCAGGCAGAGATAATGAAGTATTCAAAGTCAAAGCTGGCAGCAGCAGGAGAGAGAAGTTTGAAGGGGGGATACTGCTTCTTCCCCCTCTCTCGTTCTCTCTCCCTCTCTCCCTTCAGCAGGGAAAAGACTGAAAAATAAATCCCTGCCACCTGTAGAAGATTACTGGGGTGAGGAGACCCCCATGCAGCTCATAGAGGAGATTACACTGAAGTAAGCAGATGCATGAGGAAGCTGAGACTTCATAAGAAGGACTGAAATGAAACAAAGTCCTACTGGAAAGTTGAAGCTCATGGAGAGAGACTTACACTGGAGCAGAACGGCTCGGGTAAGATGTTGGGATCCAAGTAAAGGATCCATGCTAGTGCTGGAGATTTTTGACCCTGAGGGACAGCAGAAAATGGAAGACCTGTTGTCCGAAAGATGGACCCACATTGGAGAGGTCTATCAAGGACTGTTCTCCCGTGGGAAGGGACCCCACAGGAAACAGGGGTGGACTCAAAAGCCATTATCCCCTGTGACTCTGTGGTGAACATCCATGGTAGGCAAGTGTCCCCTTGGAGTCCATGGAAGACCCTTCAGGTCCTTGGTAACCCCCCAGCCTCTGGTCCTAGTCCAGGAGGGAGGTAGGCTCAACCCTGAAGCTGACATAGAAGAGAGAGAGAAAGAGAAACAGTTCCAGCTGCAAGGAATCGGAATTGTCGTCCTAGAGATAATAGAAAAAGAACTTTCGAGTGCTACAGAATTATTTGAAAAACATATGTTATAAATTGAAACCACAATGGATCAAGATACCAATTGAAATTTATTGATTACTTGGTTACAGCAAGTAGAATATGAGCAAATGCAACGCTGGGCGACAGGGGGAGTCTCCGCTCCGCCAACTGCCACGCCTTATCGTGTCAGAAAGTCTCTTCTTATAGTTTCTTAGTTCCGTTTTCCTTGACGTGGCGTTAGCACTCTGCACATGTCTGGGCTGTTGCTAAGGGGTCTTTTCTGCCTCCTGGTGGTCGTCGAGGCTGAAGTAAGACGTCTTCCTCGGGTGTCCTTTTCTTGCCCTTTTGTTTTGTCAGCAACTGTTTTCCTTATCTGGGCTGACCATGTGGCAATCTTATACCTTACATCAGCATTTGTATAGTTCCTTGCAGTTTAACATTTGCTCTAGTTTATCTATTTAAGCAGGACATCCTGTTTGATAAACAATACCACCCACCAAGGTCTATCACAATCCCCCCTTTTTCTTTTCATAATTGAAATTTGTTTATCAAACTTCACTCCCTTGCTCTCCCTGAGAGCAAGCAAACTCCTTCCCACATTGGTTACAGTTATTTTCACAAGCACAATGCATAACTTTGCAATTACAATAATCATTATCACCTTCATCAGTGTCTACAATACTATATCCGGAATTATATTCAGAAGTAAGCATTAATAATTTTGCAATTTCAAAGTGTTGTTTAACAAAGCGTAAGATATATTTTAATATACATGGTCCAAACATTAGTCCTAACATAATCATGATTATTGGTCCTGCTAAAGTTGAGAGTAGGGTAGTTAGCCATGGTGAAACATTAAACCAGTTTTCATACCACGAGCGATTAGCTTCCCTATCCTTTTTCCTTTGCTCTAGCCACTTTCTTAATTCTGCCATGGCTTCTTGTACTACCCCTGTATGGTCAGCATAAGAGCAACATTCTTCTTTAAGGGCTGCACATAATCTCCCTTCCTTTAAAAATAATAGATCTAATCCCCTTCTATTCTGCAGAACAACTTCTGATAGCGATTTAACAGATGTAGCTAAATTTTGTATGGACTGCTCTATTCTTGAGAGATCTTCATCAACAGCCATTTGTAAATTTTGTATTTCTTTTCCTTTTACTAAAGAAGCTATTCCGGTTCCTGCCCCCACACCTCCTGTAATCAACAAGGTTGCTATAGTTACTGCAGTAAAAGGTTCTCTGACTTGTCTGGGGAGTTCTCCTTCAAAGTGTCGAAATACATCTTCCGAGGTATGATACATGATTCTAGGTGCGATAATTACTTGAATACAAAACACGCTTTTATTAAAAATGTCGAGGGATAGACAGGGAGTTACTCCTATGTCTGAGCATACCCATTTAGCTCCTCCTGATGGTATTATCCATTTGTCATTTTTATTCTTATGCTGTTCTATTCCCCAGCGAGAAATAGTTTGATTACATAAGGGTTGGTACCTGGTGGGAACAGTTCCTATACATCTACCTTGGCCTGTTACCATTTGTATTGTTACCCCTTGGGCATGATTTCTCTGTTCTTCCCATTTACATTCTCGAGGATTTGATCCATTTGACCATCGGACTTTATTAGGTTTTCCTATTGCTTCAAAGTAAGGAGGTCTGACATTATAACATAGCCAGCAATCTAATGTCAGATTCGGTTTACTTTTATTAAGAGCTTGGTAAGAGGTTTGCATCAGGTCCCACAGGGGATCTTTAGGTTCGAATGGCTCTAAAGGTCTAAGCACAGAGATTTCGGTTACCTTAACGCCTGGTGTATCGGTTCCTGAAGTTAAGATTGTGAGGTTTGGGTCAAAGGACGGAATGACTTCCTCCTCGGGAAGAGAGGGTGGATTTAAAACTGTATTTGGACCTACTGGGAGAGGGTCGTAAGGAACTCTTTCCTTAACAATTTTAATAAGATCTCCTCGATCTGGGCCTGGCTCTCTAATTCTAACTCTCCACATCTTTCCTACTAACCAGCTTTCGTCCGTAGGAGTCAGTATGGTAAAATGAAGGTATTGACAGTTAGAAGCATATTGTCCTCCTAGTACATCCCCACCATGGGTATATGATGGTACCTTACATCCTTCAGGTTTCCACTTAGCACTGAGGTGTTTATCGCGGTTGACACTCCACTCAAGGGCAATAGTTTCACATCCCCAATACGCACAATAATAATGACCGGGATAATTACAATATCCTTTTCCTGGATTCGATGCTGGACATAAATAAGTCGAACTTTTATTTCCTTGCCACCCTTGTTTTTTACATACAGGTGTATATTGCCCGATTAGTTGGCATGGAGTTGCATTAAAAAATGGAGTGCCAGGTCCTATATATTCACTTACAACACGACTTGTGTCAAGTTGCTGTAATTTCCATCGCATTGGTTCATGGGGATTTCCTGCCTGTACCAGGGTGGCACAGATTACTAAAGTCAAAGTCAAAATGTAAAGAGTGCCTGGATAAGGGGTGTTACATTTTATTAAGATTTGAAAAATTTTATTAATGCCAGCCTGTTTACTTTCACCAGTCCTGGGGCAACTCGGCCATTGCAGCCTGGGCATCCCACAACTTGGGCTCTTTCCTTTTTCGGGTTCTCTTCCTCTGCCTCGCCCGTCGGCTCGGTTGCTTCGAGTCACGGGGTGTTCCATCTTCTCGGCAGCAGGAGTCCCTAGTAGGAATATACCTCTTATATTTAGTGAGACGTGCTGTATATGCGGGCCACGATGTGGCTTTTACCATATACCCATTACACCGCAAGGCACTGATGTCCCACCTGCACTGGACTTTTACTATATCTACTACAAAAGGGGCTGGTTCGTTTGGGTGAAAACAAAAATATTGAGGGTTAAATCCAAATACAAAGTAATTCCACCATCTAGGGGATCTCCATGGTACTCCCTTTTCTTCCAATTGTTTTAATGCCCAAATGGTAAAGTTCTGTTCTGATCGGTAGCACTGGGTACAGATTCCCCTAGGAGGGTATTCGTATCTGCAATGCTTTCACCATTTCTCCTGGCACTTTTTACATTTAAAGCAGATAAATGGATAACATTCACAACTTGGGGTATTACACCTTATACGTACATCGTGATTATAGATATATCCAGGGTCTACTTGTTCCCTATACGTTATATTAGGACTAAAATAATCTAACAAACTCTTTTTCCCCACTTTACAATCTTCCATATATAGTATACAAACCAAGATAAAACAAATGCAACAATAAATGCTAATAAACACTTAATCCCAAAAGGTAAGGCAGTAAAAAAATTGTTCAATGTCTCTATCATAACTTATTTTCTTAGGACCAGCTTGGTGTCTCCAGGAGTGCTGACTATTTTCCAGTGTGCCGGATTCACTGGTCCTTTAATGCGACTGGCGTGTGTCCATCCGCGCTCAGCAGTTCGGATTGCTGCTTCTGTAGTAAGCAAGACAAGATAAGGTCCTTCCCATTTGGGTTTTAATGTCTCTTCCTTCCAGGTTTTTATCATTACCCAGTCTCCTGGCTCAATATTATGGATTTTTAAGTCTAAAGGTGGTCGTTGTACAATAAGTCCCTTCTTCCATAACATGTTCCGATGTTTAGAGAGTTGTGAAATGTATTCGTTAATAGTATTATCACGTATTAATACATGGTTCTGGGGTTCTTCAATTCGGTAAGGCATTCCATACATCATTTCAAAAGCCGATATACCCACGTCCGCCCGAGGCCTCGTCCTAATGATTAGTAAGGCCATAGGTAGACATTTTACCCAAGACATTTTTGTTTCTATTATTAGTTTTGTAAGGATAGTTTTTAGTTCTCCATTCATTCTTTCTACTTTTCCTGAACTTTGAGGATGCCAGGGAGTGTGATGCTCCCATTTGATTCCCAAAGTCTCTGTTAAATCTTTAACAATTTTAGACACAAAATGTGGTCCTCTGTCCGAATCTATGACTTCAGTTACACCATATCGAGGTATTATATGTTCTAACAATACTTTGGTAACTTGGTTCGCAGTAGCTCTCGAGGTAGGGAATGCCTCTACATAATGTGTTAAGTGGTCAACGATTACCAACAAATATTTATATCTTCCAACCTTAGGTAAGTCTGTAAAATCAATTTGAATATTTGAAAATGGTTTGTATGCAAGTGAACGCCCCCCAAAAGGTCTTCCTTTTACTCTGGTGCGATTTACTTTCTGACATGTCTCACAGGTGGCAGTAATAGCCTTTGCGATATTATATACTCCTATACAGGAGTATAATTGTTCAAAGTGATCCACCAAGGCTTGGGTTCCCCAATGAGTTTTGGCATGTATTTTTGATAGCACTTCAATTGCAATTGCTTTTGGTAATACTTCCCTGCCATCCGGCAGGATATACTTGCCATCAGTTTCCACAGCCCCAATTTCTTTTAATTTTTCCTTTTCCTGTGGCCCAAAACAGTATGATTTATCACTAACTACCCGTATGGATAGTACAATGGCTTTATTTCCAGCAGCATTATTTCCCCTGGTCTGATAACTCATTCCTTTCTGGTGTCCTTTTACATGTACAATCGCAATTCGATTAGGTCTTTTCACCGCTTCTAAAACTTGTCGTATGAGTTCCGGGTGTATTAACTCCTTGCCTTGAGAATTAATAAATCCTCTTTCTTCCCATATTTTCCCAAAAGTATGCACTACCCCATATGCATAACGAGAGTCAGTGTATATAGTTCCAATTTTATCATATAGGTGCATCAGAGCTCTCAAAAGCGCATATAATTCACATGCCTGTGCCGACCAACTAGCACTCAGGGGTCCTGATTCTAAAGTTTTAAATTTCCCATTCAACAATTGTATGATTGCATATCCCGAAATTCTTTTTCCATCCACTATCCGAGATGACCCATCTACAAATAATTTTTCTCCTGTCTCCAATTCCTCCTCTTCCAAATCTGGGCGTATTCTTGTTTGCTGTTCAATAGCTTGAAAACAATTATGTATAAGGGGTGAGGGTTCCCCTGAATACAGAAATTCGGCCGGATTAACTGCTCCAGTGGATTTCAATGTTAGTTTAGGAGACTCAATTAATATTCCTTCGTATTTTAAAAGCCGGCTATCTGTTAACCACTTCTCTGCCTTTTGTTGTAAAACCCCTCTAATATTATGAGGTGCATATAGGACTATGTCCCCACTAAAGGTAATACAGTTTGTTTCTTCAAGTAACAATGCAACAGCTACTATTATTTGTAAACAACTCGGCCAGCCTCTGCTGACAGGATCTAACATCTTAGAGAGGTACGCTACGGGTTTCTTCTGTCCAGCCCACTCCTGAGTGAGTACCCCAAAAGCTGTTCCTTCATGTATATTTACAAACAAATGAAAGGGTCTTTTTAGATCTGGTAAACTTAAAACAGGAGCCTGGCTCAATTCAACCTTTAGGGTTTCGAATCGCTCCTGCTCCTCAGGGGTCCACTTGGGGAACCCCTCCCTGGTTAGTTGTTCATATAAAAACTTTACTTTGTAACTATAATTTTCTATCCATTGTCTACAGTATCCAAATAATCCTAATACTTGCCGAATTTGCCGTTTTGTTTTCGGGATCTGTAAGTTCATAATACCCTTAATTCGTTCAGGGTCTAATATTTTCTTCCCATTAAACAAATAATGGCCTAAATATTTGACCTTTCTTTCCACAAACTGCAGTTTTTCCTGTGAGACTCTTAGGCCTTTCCTTGCGAGAAAGTTCAAAAGGTTTATACTTTCTGCTTTTACTTTCTCTTCGGTTTCCCCCGCAATCAACAGGTCGTCCACATATTGTAACAAAACGTTCCCCTGTTGTACTTGGAACTCCTTTAATAATTCCTCTAACGCTTGCCCAAATAAATTAGGGGATTCCGTAAACCCCTGTGGTAATACGGTCCACCTCAATTGTTGTTTTCTATTTGTTTCGGGGTCTTCCCATTCAAAAGCAAAGTAATTTCTACTTTGTTCTGCTAAGGGACAAGCCCAAAAAGCATCTTTTAAGTCAATTACACTATACCAAGAATTATGTGGCCCTAGTTTACTTAGTAGGGTGTAAGGATTAGCTACCACCGGGAACCGAGTAATGGTTCTTTTGTTTATTTCCCTTAAATCATGCACCAGTCTATATTTTCCATTTGGTTTCTTTACAGGCAAAATAGGGGTATTGAAGGGTGACATACAAGGTTCTAGTATTCCTTGCGCTAATAGCCTATCCACCTCCGGCTTTAAACCCCTTCTCCCCTCCAAAGATATCGGATACTGTTTTATTCTTACTGGTATTTGGGGGTCCACAATCTGAATTTCAATCGGGGAAATGTTCAATTTGCTGATAGTGTCAGGGGAATACCAAACGTTTGGGTCTATTTGTTTTTCATCTTCAATTGTCAAAGGATAAGCCGATATTCTTAATTCCTGATTCTGGACTCTGATTTCCAATTGTAATTCCACAATTAAATCTCGTCCCAGCAAATTATATTCTGCTTCTGGGACAAGCAGGAGGTCACCTATACCAAATTTATTTTCAGTTTCAAATATTACGTTCTTAATTTTACTTACCCTAAATGGTTCCCCTTTTGCTCCAATTACTTGTACTTTTTCCGGGGACACATTATAGCCATCAGGGATTTGTCTAATTGTTGACCTTTCGGCCCCTGTATCAACCAAAAAGGTGAACTCCTGTCTACGGGGACCTATTTTTAATTTTATCAAGGGCTCAGGGTGGTCACGATCCCCTAGAATATAGAGCCCCTGACTATCCTATTCTGCCTTCAAAACTTCTTCATCCCGAATCCGCTGTCTGCAGTTCTTCTTCATATGCCCCCTCTTCCCACAATAAAAACAACTTCCCTGTTCTCGCCTTGTTACCTCTTCCTTTTTGCTCGTTCCCGAAGTTTTTCGGTCTTTGAGCGTCCCCTTGCGGTTCTCCCTTACTGCTGCCACCATCATTCTTACTTGTCGTTTATCACTCTCTTCTTCCCTTCTTACATACACTTTCTGAGCTTCCCTCAACAACTCATCCAACCCTCTATCTTGCCAGTCTTCTAGCTTTTCAATTTTCTTTCTAATGTCTTCCCATGATTTTGCCACAAACTGTGTCTTAAGCAATGCTTGTCCCAATGGGTTGTCGGGATTAACACCTGAATACAGCTGGAGTGCTTTTCTTAATCTTTCCAGCCATTCAGTTGGGCTCTTATCTTTCTTTTGCATCTCATTAAATGCCTTATTAATATTCTGACCACGAGGCACGGCTTCTCTGATACCCTGGACCACTATCGTTCTTAAATCCTGCATATGGGTTCTGTGGACCGGGTCTTGATTATTCCAATTAGGTCTTTGAAGTGGCCATTTTATATCTGCCTGTGGCCCCTGGGCATGTTGTGCATCCCAGAGTCTCATCCCAGCCCGCCTGATCATATCTCGTTCCTCGGTGGTAAATAATTGGCCTAGGATTGATTGCATTTCATCCCAGGTATAAAGGCTGGGCCCCAAAAATTGGTCCAATCTTTCAGCAACTCCAAGAGGGTCTTCGATTAAATTCCCCATCTCAGTTCTTTTGAACTCCCTTAAATCTGCAGAGTTCAAGGGCACTGATATATATCCTATGGTAGGTTGGGCTCCTCCCATGGGCATTTCTCTCAAGGGATACATTTGGGTAGCGCCCCTTTGGCTCCTTGTCCTTCGTCTAGGGGGAGAGTCTGGCTCCACATCCGGTGGAGGGGTAGGCGCTCTAGGGGCTACTGGGGCAGGTGCAGGTGGTGGAACATATGGAGGGGGGGTTAAGAGAGTTTCATCTAATTCCTCTTTCTTCTTTACCCGCCTATCCTTAAGCTCATTTAATGGATAAAGTGAAGATGTAGCCTGCGGTCTCTCTAACCATACTTCCGCATATTGGCTTTCCTCCGGGTTAAGGGGTTTTTTATTATTGACCCAGAGATTTAACTGTTGTCTCACCCAATCTTCTTCTGACCCATAGACCGGCCAGAAGACACTCTGTGAGATTTTCTTCCCTCCCCATATCTTAGTACAGTATTTTATCATCTTTTGTTTATCTTTCCCTGCTGTCCCGGGGAAGTGTTTCCAATTTTCTAAGATATAAGCCAGAGGGGTATTCTTAGGTACAGAGGGTACCCTTCCCATGGGAGCCGAAGGCTTGCTGCCCTTCGCCCCCATCTTCTGGAATATCTGCAATCACACACACACTCACTCGCCCCCCTTGTTCCTGGCCCAGTCCCTCGCGGGAAATAGGAACCGCAGTACTAAAGGGTCCGCACTCACTTGGCTCAGTATATCGAGCCTCTCACTCGTTATATTCCAGGAATCCCAATCCCGCCCAAATGGCAACCTCCGCGAACCAAATCGCAATATACTTACGCGTCCCGCGTCTTCGTCTGGACTTCTGTGCACAGAATATTATGGGATTTGACCGGTTCTTTCTTTGCTCAATATTCCGAATTTTTAGGTTCGTCGGTAAGGTTGCAGTAAGCCGTCGGTCTCGTACGGGGCCGCAAACGAGCGTGGGGCGCCTCCCCGGAGAGCCGTAGCCCACCGTTCCTTATCCAAGAAACGGCACCAGATTGTTATAAATTGAAACCACAATGGATCAAGATACCAATTGAAATTTATTGATTACTTGGTTACAGCAAGTAGAATATGACGACAGGGGGAGTCTCCGCTCCGCCAACTGCCGCGCCTTATCGTGTCAGAAAGTCTCTTCTTATAGTCTCTTAGTTCCGTTTTCCTTGACGTGGCGTTAGCACTCTGCGCATGTCTGGGCTGTTGCTAAGGGGTCTTTTCTGCCTCCCGGTGGTCGTCGAGGCTGAAGTAAGACGTCTTCCTCGGGTGTCCTTTTCTTGCCCTTTTGTTTTGTCAGCAACTGTTTTCCTTATCTAGGCTGACCATGTGGCAATCTTATACCTTACATCAGCATTTGTATAGTTCCTTGCAGTTTAACATTTGCTCTAGTTTATCTATTTAAGCAGGACATCCTGTTTGATAAACAATACCACCCGCCATGGTCTATCACACATAGAACTCTGGAAGGAGAGAAAGAGACTTCTCCTCCTGAACTGATACAAAGGGGGGAGGGGTATTGCTGTAACTACATAGCATTTTGACCTAATTAGAATTGTTTTAGATATAGTTCTTTAGTTTTTATCTTGCTAGTAATAAATTCTAATATTATTTTCCCAAATCAGGTCTCTACCAATGGTAACCTTGGATACAGCAATCACAACATTGTGGAATTTAATATTCTGCCTAGCATGCTGAAGACCCTGTATTTTTGAAGAGCCAACTTCAATACACTCAGAGCCCAGCTGCAAGGGAAGCATCCATGGAGGGCATCCATGGGCCCTACTTCCCAGTAAGTAGTTGGATACTGGCTGCTGATGGGAAGCAGAGAATAAACTGTTCATAAGAACTGGCTATTACTTAGGACCCATCTGTCAAGATGGTTGCTAAGGACAGGAGAAACAAAGTGTTCAGTTGTTGGACACCAACACTGTCTTGGTTTGGGTCATCACTGCAGTCACCAGGTTCCTTGCAAAGATTACTTTCTGTTGGTTCAGGTAGTTCCTGCTACCTTACTTCCTACAACATACAACTTCCATTACAGATTATTTTCCCCAAGTTAAAATCTCTTTGAGGTACACGCTGGATCTCCTCATCCTTTCACATTACACACCAAGTACATTCAGGTCCTTGAGCAAAGGAAATCCCACAAATGTGTTTGTCTTTTCCCAAGGGAGGAGCAGCCCACACCACCTTCCCCAAAGGCTTCCTTACATACATGCACTACAGGGACCTTATATCCTCCCACAGTATGTAGGGGCTTCTGTTTGGGCAGGGCCAGGCTGGTTAGCAGATTCTTGTGTGTTAACCAGCCAAGTTCTTCTTAGTTTCTTCTAAACTTATATCCCAGTGCTTCCATGCCCCATTTCCCAATGCTCTCAACATAGTCCTTAAAAATCCATTATATCTCTCAGTCTTTCTGGAGGCTTGTGAGTGATAGGTTATGTGATGCACTTAATCAATGCCATGTTTCTTGGCCCAAGAGTTTATGAGGTTATTTTGGAAATTAAACCCATCGTCTGAGTCAATTATATCTGGTATACCATGTGACCACAAAATTTGCTTTTAAAGGTCCAGAATGGTGTTTCGAGCAGTGGCCTGGTTTACAGAATATGTTTCTAGCCACCCAGCAGGTGCTTCCATCATGGTGAGTATGTAGTGCTTGCCTTGGTATGTTCATGGTAGTGGGCCAATATAGTCAATTTGACAGCCCTCACCATATCAGAAACCCAGCCACTGCCCTCTGTTCCAGGGAGACTATTTGTGTGGCTTGATTGCCACACGTTTCACATTCATGAGCCTTCATGGTCAACTCCACCCTTTGATCACAAGCCCATCCATATGTTGCATCTCCTCAGATGCTTTGTGGGCCTATTGAGCTACAAATAGCTCGTTCTTACGCTCTCAGTCCAGGTCCAACTGAACCACTTCAATTTTGACAGTCTTGTCTACCTGTTTTTTGTTTTGATGTTCCTCAGTGGCACAGCTTTTGGGCATGTGAGTATATGCATGACGCACCTTCAGAGTCATGTTTTCTATCCATGCAGTGATGTCCTGCCACAATGCAGCAGCTGATGCTGAAAAACCTTGGAATAAATAACTACTCAGAGACTTTGCATCTTTAAGCAACAAGGTGTTTGTTTATTCAACATTGGGAGCAAACCAGATTGCTCTGGACAAACTTGCTCAGCTTGAAAGTGCAAAAGCAAGCCATTTTATACACTTTAGATACATGGTTACACCTTCTAACATACATATTAATAAATAGGCTGGTCTCTGAGCAGAGACTTTCCAGAATTTTCCTTGGCACATGCGCAGTTCTTTCACTAGGATGGTCGCCACTTGAGCCTTCATCCCCTGGTGGTCACCACACTTGTTCTTCCTCGATTTGACCTCTTCAATTTCTTTGCTGGGTGACCTGAATTCTTCAAGTTTGCAAAATCCTGGCTCCAGGCCCTCTATATCTTATTCAAATGTCTAGTTTACCTGATTTATTACCTAGTGGTCTATTGTATACTCCTCCTTAGCATTCTTTCTATAATAAGGACTTTGGTCTAGTGAGTAGAACAGAACATGATATTAACCAGTGCTCCTAAAAATGTTCTTCTAGCAAAACAGGTAGAGTAAACATTAGACAATTACCTTCTCCTGGCTCAACAGAGCAAGGTATAGCAACTGAGCCATTGTTAACTCTTTTTGTGCCTTTTTACCATCACAGCCCAGATGGGTTTACCCCTGCGTTGCCAATTGGTCTTCTTCCATTGCTGTAACCACCCCCACATGGCATTAGCCATCATCCAGGAGTCAGTATAGAGATACAGTACAACCCACTTTTCTCGTTCAGCAACCTTTAGGTCTAGTTGGATTGTCCTTGTTGAGGATGGTCAATAAATAAAAACTGGGCACTTTTATGATGATGCTCCAATATTCAGTATTTATTGCTTTATTTACAGCTTAAAAGTTCTCTCTCACACACACACACATACACTGAGCACAGAGCCTTGCATGCCTTTCCATTATTAGCTTCTTATCTCTAATTTATTAGTACCTCTTACATACAATTGGCTGTTCACTCACTGTTTACATTCCTTCCCCAGTGCTTCTGCTCCTTGATGGAAAAACTGATGTGATAACACAGCTTGTTGATGAGTGTTAGGAACCGGTCCCAAGGTAGCAGCAGAAACTAGGGCATCCGCCCTGGCATTACCTTCAGTAAAAAATCCAGGTAATGAGGTATGACTATGTACATGCAAAATAAAGTAAGGAACAGTTCTTTGCAACAGAGTTCTCCAGTGTTCCAGCAAAACCTGAAAAACTAAAGTAAAAGATTGAGAATATAACACGGTATGATCAAATTGTTGTAACAAATTAACTACATAGGCAGAATCAGTAACAACATTCAAGGGTTGGTTAGGAAACAATTGTAAAAACCAAGGTTACCGCTCGAAGTTCCACAACCTGAGGAGATCCCTCCTGAGAAGTAACCTGCTGTTGCCATCCATCTGTGGATCGCCACACAACTGCAGCTTTCCCTGTTTTCCCAGAACCATCAGTAAAGACAGTAAGTCCGTCTAAGGGTACAGAACTGCGTAGTAATTTGTGTCCCACTGGCACTTCTCTAAAAAATTTGAGCAATGGATGGGAAGGTAAATGATAAGAAACTTGGCCACTAAATCCTGCAAAAGCAGCTTGCAGCTCATATTTGTTTGCCAGACACCATTCGAAATAATAGGATTGCACCAGAACAACAACATGAGCAGGTTCCATGCCCTTACACTCTACACAGCGTTTTCTAGCTTTGATGACTATGTCAACTAACAGCTCAAACAGTCCAGGGGTAGTCTTATTAGACTTAGAGGGTAAAAATAGTCATTCCAAGATATGTAAAGGATCAGGCCATTCGTCACACCACTGGACTAAAACTCCAAAAGGAGCAAGGTGGTCTATTAGAACAAAAAGCTGAACTTCTTGTCCAGGATCAATTCGAGAAACGAATTTAGAGTGTAGTGCTTGTTCTACCTGCTGGAGAGCTTGAGTTGCTGCTTTTGTCAAATGTCTAGGTTCGTGAGGATTAGTGGAATGCCTGAGCAGCTCAAATAAAGGTGCCAATTGAGTGTTCGTTAACCCCAGATAAGGTCTGATCCAATTTATGGACCCCACTAATTTCTGTACATCAGTGAGAGTCTTAATTTCAACAGTCAATTGTATTGGTTGGGGAACTACAGTGTTCTGGGTAACTTGCATTCCCAAGATACTTCCAAGGGTGTTCTCACTGTACCTTTTCAGGAGCAATTTGTAGGCCAAATGTCTGTAGCTGTTTCTTTGTCTCTTTTTCAAGCTCACTCAGTTGCTCCTTATCGGCTGCTGCAAGCAAAATGTCATCCATGTAATGATAACAATAACAGTTTAAAAATTTTTCACGAATTGGAGACAGTGTTAGAGCAACAAACCACTGACAAATGGTGGGGGAATTTTTCATTCCCTGGGGAAGAACTTTCCACTGGAATCGTTTGGTGGGTTCTGCATGGTTCACTGAGGGAACAGTAAATGCAAATTTTTCTTTATCTTTGGGATCCAATGGGATGGTAAAAAAACAATCTTTCAGATCAATAACAATAATGGGCCAACCAACAGGCAACACTGAAGAGGATGGAAGACCTGGTTGCAATGCCCCCATAGAAGCCATGACTGCATTGACCTGTCTAAGGTCGTGGAGTAGGCGCCATTTCCCTGACTTCTTTTTAATGACAAAGACAGGGGTATTCCACGGGCTTAGAGAGGGTTCAATGTGACCAGCATCCAGCTGTTCTTTTACAAGGTGTTGCAGGGCCAGCAACTTTTCTTTGGGAAGGGGCCACTGGTCAACCCACACAGGAGTGTCTGTGAGCCAAGATAAAGTAACAGTGGGTTGTGTAACACCCTGCAATGCAGTGGCCCCTGTTAAAAATCCGTTGTAATTTTTACCCCCATTGCGAAAGACAGTCCCGTCCCCATAGTGTCAAGGGAGCAACAGTTATATATGGCCTAACTGTGGCTGATTGACCCTCAGGGTTCACAATAAGTATGGGATCACTTGAAATGTAACTCTGAGTAGTTCCACCCAATCCCACAACTCCAGTGGTTACCGGAGCTACTGACCATGAAGCGGACCAGGTAGCACGTGCAATGATGGTTACATCAGCTCTGGTGTCCAACAGTCCAGTCAAGAAAATGCTGTGAGGTGATCCTTGAGCATAACGCAGATGGCAGGTCATTTGTGGTCAGTGCGTGGAGATCGGTTGAGACCAAAAAACCTGCAGTGTACCAGTAGAACCGAAACCTCTGTCTCGTCGTTCACAGAGTTCTGTATTTGGAACACAACTCACAAAAGGTACAAGTTGAGCTATTGGAGTCCCTTTTGGTATTTGGACTGGAGGATACATAGTAGAAACCATGGCAGAAATCTGTCCTGTATAGTCAGCATCAATCACTCCCACGTGAACAATAAGTCCCATTAGAGATACTGCTTGAACGTCCCACTAATAAGGCACTTAATCCGTTACCTATGGGTCCCCAAGCATCTAAGAGGACCTTAGTAACATATTTAGTTATGATTGTGACTGTGTTGGCTGTGGTCGCACAAGGGAATCCTGCCAGTCCCTGAGGCGAGGACTGAGCTGGAGGCATTTGTATCTCCATGCTCCTCATCGTGCTCCGCTTCTTGTTTCTCAACAATGCGTGACCTCCAGCATGGTACTGAGAGTGACAGTGTTTTGCAAAATGACCTTGTTTGCCACAGCGAGCACATGTACATGTAGAAGGTAGTGCTCCGTTTTTGGCTTTCTACTGAGGGCAGTGGGTTTTCACATGTCCCTCCTGATGACACAGGTGGCATGTCTGTGGGGAACGTAAAATGGCTGCCAGCGCAGACATGGAATAGTCAATAGATCCAATTTTTGAACAAGCCTCTACCATGTCAGTTATATTGGGTGAACCAGGCAAGGAATCAATGACCTTCCAGCAATCAGTGTTAGCTTGATCTCTAGCTAACTACATGCAAAGCTTTTGCCGCAAGGTGTCATCCTCCACTTGTTTTTCTAGTGACTGTGCTAACCTTTCAACAAACTTTAAGAAAGGTTCTCCATGTTCTTGTCTTATAGCTGTGTAGCACTGTTGTGGAGCTGACATTTCCATAACTTGTAACAGGGCACCCATTCCCAACTTTTGGGCTTCTTGTAACACAGTTGGGTGCCAGGTAGCCTGCAAATCAGGACTACTGAAAGGCCCTTGACCCATCAAGGCTTGTGCCCCTACGGCTTTTAGAGGGTCGCCATCTACTCGATTGAGATTTTCTCTCTCTGCCCGTGCGGCCATCTGAACCCACTTTCGCTCAAACAACTGAGTTTGCACAGGTTCAAGTAATATTTGAGCGAGGTGTGTAATATCATTGGGAGCTAATAAGTCAGCATTAATGACACGTATCAGCCTCATCACTTGAGGGGAGTTGAGACCGTATTTTCCAACATTAAACTGCAAATCCTGTACAACCTTCCAGGCAAAAGCATGGTGTTCACCAGCCTTTCCTGATCCTACTGTTGCTTTCATAACTGGAAATGCCTGGGGACCCTCTACCAACTCAGAACATTCACCTCGGTCTCGAAAAGAGGGATATCCAATCCTTTCACAAAGGTCCCAATCACCTGTTCTTGCCGCTTCCCTGCGCAACCCCTCCCAAAATGAACCAGGATCTCTGGGTAGTATAATAACCTTTGCCGGAGGCAAGTAAATAGGCTTAGATTAGGGGTTCATGAGGGCTTCTTGGAGTGGGAGACTTTTTGGAAAAGCAGTTTGACCTCTTTGACTGTTCCCCATCAGAATCGTCAGAATCCTCTAAAGAGGAGGAGCTGCTATTGTGTACCTTGGCAGCAGCAGGCAAAGCAGCAGTGGGAACGGAGCCAGCAGAATCAGCAGAGGAAGGGGAGATGTTCTGTCGTTTCTCTTTTGCTCGCACTATTAGCTGTGATGATGGGGATGGATAGACCCGGGGTGGCGGGGGGATGGCAGCAGAAGTGTATGTGCGAGCAGGGGAAGGATCAACAGGAGAGATATTTTTCGCAGAAGAAGAAGAAGGGGGGAGGTACTAGGAGCTGATTCTGTTAGTGTTAATTCAGCCATAGACCGCACCAGACCGTCCTCTCCTGTCGCGGTCGAGGCGGGGAGGCGACATGGGTTTCAGGATACCAGCAGCTTTTTTATTGCAACAGTGCAGCTACCTTTTTACAGTTCTGGGGTGACACATGTACACACAGCATTGGTTTAGCACTTCATAACAACTCATGATTGGACATACAGCCACATGTCCTAACACAATAGGCTGACGTTCCTCACAGGAAACCCACTGTGTCACAGTCCTACTGTCCGTGGTTAACCCTCTGCCAGGTGTAAGAAGTTCCATCTTCAGTATTTCAGTTTACTGAGAGCCCAGAACCAGCTGGGCTCCCCAACAATTCCCCCTCTTTTGTATTATAGAAAATTGCCAGCATCAGCTAATACAGGGCCCTTGCACTAGTGACATGGCAATATCAATAATACAATACAACTACACACATAGGCAAAGAATCAACCAGTCCTTCTTTCATCAGTCCACAAGAATGGTATTCCTTCTTCTCAGTGCTGAATGTCCATCAATGAGTTGTCCATGCAGCTTGTGTGTGTGCCACAGGTAGGTAGAAAGCAGACTGTTGGAGGATAAGAACATTGCTCCTCAAAAGTTAGCTGAACAGACAGGTATCCTCCCCCCCCCCTTTTTTTTAATTATTTTTTATTTTTTATTTTTTTATTTTTCTGGGTTTTTTTTTCTTTTTTTCTTTTTTTTCTTTTTTTTTTCTTTTTTATTATAATTGGTAGTTTTTGACTTCTTAAAGTCTTTCAGTGCTTCAAA
This sequence comes from Myiozetetes cayanensis, assembly GCF_022539395.1. Classification (NCBI taxonomy): domain Eukaryota; kingdom Metazoa; phylum Chordata; class Aves; order Passeriformes; family Tyrannidae; genus Myiozetetes; species Myiozetetes cayanensis. The sequence continues at coordinate 36,326 of NW_026087463.1, forward strand.
AAGCAGGTGTCAGGAAGTTAATAATTCCATGACTCCCCTGAAAGCAACTTTAGAAGTCCTGGTACCCATGATCTCTGCTCCAAATTAGCATTTTTGCAGGAGCAGGGCACCTAGCTTGATTCCATGTTTCTCTTTAGCAGTAACTGCCACTCAGGACGACAGAGTCATCCTCTTTAGATAACATGGAACTTATTATACTCCGGTGGTTCACCTGTTCTAGACAGGTGTCTCCAAAAGATCTGGGCCGGCCCACTGCAACTTTCTTGTTGCTTTTAAAATCTACACCGGAGTTCCCGCCTCCAACAGCTCTCTCGTAGCTGTCTCTCTCCGTCCTTGTTCAGGACGTGAAAACCTTCTAGATTGCTTCAGGAGGTACTAATGTAAGTTACAAGCAGAGTAATAATAAAGCGAAGACGAACAGTAGCTGGAATGTTGCTTTAGCAGCCGACTGCTGATAAAGGGCGGTTGCCGGGATACCGAGATTTCGCAAGAGTCCGAGTCAAGCGGGGGAGTGCGGCAAACAGCAGTTTGCCTGCCCCACAGCTGCGAGAGTAACGAAGGCAGGGTCGCTCGGAACAAAGAGCACTGCTGAGTTAGGGCACGTTCAGGGTGCGGTCTCAGCTGCTCCACGCACAGTCAGGGACGTCCGGTGACAGCGGAGGGACGCGAACCAGGCACGGAGCGGCTGGGGCGCTGCGCACAGCTGAGATGTTAGGAGCGAGGGCTACGCAGTTTACGTACAGACAGCACGCCGGTCGCGTACACAGCCACGCAGTGTCCGTAGGGCTGCAGCTGGAACGCGGAGCGAGATAACGAATGCTCCGAGGTAGAAAGGGGCAGCGCGGCAGGAGGGTTGATAACGGACCGCTCAGTAACTTACGTAGCCGTGAAAAAGTCTCAGCAGCAGGGAAAGAGTGCTCAGCAGTAGCAATAGGCAGCTCAGCGGAGTGCGATCTCTCAGGCTGGGAAGCAGTGAAGCGAAACGGGGGGGTCAGCGGCCGCCTGATCCCTCCGGGTAGCAGCTTCCCGAGATCCCGCCCGAGCGATTCTTCGTTCGCTTCTTGTCGTCGAGTTCTCTTCTATCTTCCTTCGCAATCACGTCGGGAGTTCACCATATGTCGCGGTCGAGGCGGGAAGGCGACATGGGTTTCAGGATACCAGCAACTTTTTTATTGCAACAGTACAGCTACCTTTATACAGTTCTGGGGTGACACATGTACACACAGCATTGGTTTAGCACTTCATAACAACTCATGATTGGACATACAGCCACATGTCCTAACACAATAGGCTGACGTTCCTCACAGGAAACCCACTGTGTCACAGTCCTACTGTCCGTGGTTAACCCTCTGCCAGGTGTAAGAAGTTCCATCTTCAGTATTTCAGTTTACTGAGAGCCCAGAACCAGCTGGGCTCCCCAACACTCTCCAACAGCCCCCTGTCCCTTTTGTACTTCGTCATACCACACCTTCAGGGTGGTTAGTACATACTTCCACGTAGGGGCTAGCCCCTCCAACCCCTCAGTACCATTCGATATAGCATCCCATAATTTCTTTCCTATGTCCTCCCAAGCAGATATGCCAAAAGCCAAATGTAGGGTAGCTTCAGACCCCTCCTTTTGGCACCATTGCAATAAATGCTGCAAGTGACCATCATCATATTTAATTCCACGTCGGTGAAGCAGTGTATTCCAAGCGCTAACTATGCGCTTTTCGTCTGGACTCATAATTTGTCCCATTATGCCCCTAAAGTTCCGGGTGGCTCACCTGCCTCAGGTGTAAAGAAAAATCGTGTCCGGACCCCTTTTTTGTAGTGCCCCACTGCTCTCCACTTCACCGAGCTCCGTCCTCACTGCACCTTGACCTGCGGTTTCAATTCCTCTCTGGGAATTTTTCTGATCCCTCGATGAGGATCAAGTCCAATTTGGCTCCACGATAGGAGTCTTGTCGGTATAGTGTCGTGATCCCTCGTGGTTCGTAACACTCAGTGGTCACCAGTTGTCGTTGTTGAGGACGACCAATAAATAAAAACTGTGCACTTTTATGATGATGCTCCAATATTCAGCATTTATTGCTTTATTTACAGCTTAAAATTCTCTCTCTCACACAAACACACACACTGAGCACAGAGTCTTGCATACCTTTCCATTATTAGTTTCTTATCTCTAATTTATTAGTACCTCTCACATACAATTGGTTGTTCACTCACTGTTTACATTCCTTCCCTAGTGGTCAGGACTGGCACCTTCCCAAGTTCTCCATGGCCACTGGTTTTTTTCAGGGGAACGGCCTTAAGGTGTCTAAATCAAAATCCTCCTCCTCTATATCCTTCAACAGGGGAACTGTGGACCCGCCGCCTACCCCCACATTGGATGGCTTTCACTTCTGCAAACTGAACTGATCACCTTCTCCTTCAGTGGCTTCAATGACTTATGCAGGACTCCACACAGCAGCTTTCCACTTCTGATGGTTTCCTTCAACATGACAGGGTCCATCAGTAAACAGAGCATAGCATATTTCATCTTCTGATAACTCATTGTATGGTGGTGCCTCTTGGGCATGAACCACCTCCTCAAGCAATGCTCAAAAATTTCTGGCTTCTGACCAGTTCATGATCTCTTCCAGGATTCCTGGAGGGCTGAGTTTTCCCAGTCAAGCTTGTTGCCTGATCAATACTACCCACTTTCCCTCTTACTTAGTGTCAGTTGCATGATGTGTAGAGGAGATGTCTCCTTTGAACATACAGTGTAGAACAGGCAATTGTAGCACAGTTGTACCAACAACTTCTGAAATGTCTTGAACTCCCTCATATGCTACCAGTATCTCTTTTTTAGTAGGGGTGTAGCAGACCTCAGATCCTCTATATCCCTGGCCCCAAAACTCTACAGGTCGACCTCAGGTTTCTCCTGGTGCTTTCTGCCAGAGGCTCCAGGTGAGACCATACTTCCTGTCTGTAGTGTAGACCACATATTGCATAGCTGGTCCTGTATGCACAGGCCCAAGGGCTACCACACAATCTCTCTCCTGTTTGATCTGTACAGAGGCCTGCTGTTGCTCAGGACCCCAGTCAAAATGGTTCTTCTTTCAGGTCACTTGCTCGAGAGGGCTCACAGGCTGATTATAACCCAGATACGCATTCTTCAGAAACACACAAAGGCCTAGGAAATCTTGTCTTTCTTTCCTGTTAGCTGGTGGGAACATAACTGTTTTCTTATTGAACACATCCCTTGATTCTGTGAAAATGCATCTTGCTATTTTATTCCCCAGAGCTGGGAGGGGGCCGGACAGGCCTGAGGGATCCCCAGACCAACAGGAGGGTGGGTGGGGAAGTCCCATTTGGAGGACCATGGATGGGCAGTGCGAGGGGGAACCTGTGGTGACACGGTGGGGAGGAGGGTAAGGTTAGGGTGGGTAGTGGGTTTTTCTGGGGGTTGGGGGAATTTAGGCTGGGCTGGGGCCGTGGGAGGTGCCCGAGCCCTGGGTGGGCGCAGGGACCCCTTATCTGTGTACCCGCTCCACCTGGGGGTATGTCGGGATTGCTTCTGTTCTGGCATTGTTGCAGTGAGGGTGGGATGTGTTGGGCTTGGTTCACCTGCAGTTTCTGCCCAGGAACAGTTTGTTTTGGAATAATAGCATCTTGGAAGGGTGTTTAGGGCAAGGGAATGTCCCTGGGTTAGAGTGTAGGAGGCTAGGGGGGAAAGTAGGGAGAGAAAGGCTTGTCCAAATCATTTTAGTGGGGGACAAACCTGTATGCCCTTATGAGGTTGCAAACTATGCTGGAGGTGGTATATGCCTCCGGTAGGGTCTCCCATGCCAGACAGGTCAAAACTGAAGGGTCAGATAAAATATGTCCATGGGCAGATGGGCTCACTAGCCTTGCGGTGGTCATCCTAGGAAAAGGACAACTCTAATTTCAAACCCAGGTAGATGGAGCTCACTTAGCCCTGTAAGGCCATCCATCCAAGAGAAGGATACTCTAATTAAACCTACGTCCTGAGGACTTTGCTGTCACTGTCCAAGTTTGCTAGGCCCTGGCAGATGAACCTTAGGAGTAAAGGGTGGAACCTCACATAAAAAATCCACTGCACAGGCTCGAAGGATATATCCACACTTGTAAAGTCCTTTAACGACAGGCAAGGGATGAAACGGCAGGTGATAAGGTGCACTTGAAGCCGCAGACTCAACCCTGCATGCAGGCAGTTCAGGACATTGGTCACCTGAGACTGACCCCAGAGATGACAGTCTTGTTCAGCAACATCCTGAATGACCAAGCAGCCTTTTTCAAGGAGAACACTGCTTGCTCCACACGGAGAGGGGTCTAGAAAAGGTGGCCTAACCAAAGCCCATCTCCACCCTTCACCCAGTTGGTTAACTGCAGCCAACAGGCATCTTCTGATGCAGTCAAATAAAGAGACAAAGGCATGCACCTGCCTTCAAAGGTGTGTTAAAATTGACACTTGCATGCTGGAACATCAGAACCATGCTTGATACTGCGGATAGTGGACATCCTGAGTGTTCTTTTGCTCTAATTGCCCACAGACTGTCATGACTCAACATCAACATTGCTGTTCTCAGTGAAGTTCATCTCCATGAGGAAGGCAGCCTTAGAGAACATGGTGCTGGTTATACACTCTACTGGTCAGGTAAACCCAGAACTGAAAGGCATCTTTCAGGAGTTGGCTTCATGATTAAAAACTCTACTGTCTCTAAACTTGAAAACTTGCTGACAGGTAATTCTGATTGCATTATCTCCTTATGCCTTCGCATTATCTCCTTATACCTCCCAGTACACAACAAGCAACATGTTGTTCTCTTTAGTATATATGCCCCACCCCTCCAAGCTGACCCTGCCAAAAAAGATAAATTCTACACCGACCTACGCCACCTTACCCAAAAGGTTCCTACAGATGATGAGATCATAATCCTTGGTGATTTCAATGCCAGAGTAGGAAAGAACTGTGAAGCCTGGAAAGGAGTATTAGGCAAGCATGGTGTTGGAAACTGCAATGATAATGGATGCCTTCTGCTAGAGTTTTGTGGGGAGTAGCAGTTCACCATCCCCAACACTACCTTTCAGCAGAAAGATAGTTTGAAGACAACCTGGATGCATCCTCAATCCAGGAATTGACATCTCATTGTCTATGTCTTGGTGCGACAGAGAAATGTTCGCGATGTTCATCATACCTGAGTGATGCCTAGTGCAGAATGTCAAACAGATCATCGCCTTGTGCGTTGTGAACTTAACTTCCACTTTAAGTTCAAACCTAAAAGGGGCTGTATTCCAAGGAGGAGACTTCAAGTTAACAACCTTCAAACAACTACAGTGAGAGACAGTTTCCAGGTAAATCTTCAAGCTAGACTTGAAGATCATTCCATAAATCCCTCTCCTGAAGCGCTTTGGCAACTTATTAAAAATAACATCCTGCAGTCCTCTGAAGAATCCTTAGGGTTCTCCTTCAAGAAAAACAAGGAGTGGTTGGATGAAAACAATCAAGATATCCAGGAATTGTTGAGAAAGAAGAACTGCTCACCAAGCACACCTTGCTCATCCATCTTGCTATGTAAGAAAAGCAGCCTTTCATCTTGCATGCAGTAAGTTCAAACAGAAACTTCATCCAGAACAAGTGATGGATGAATCTAGCAGAAAAGATTCAATTATGAGCAGACTCGGGTGATTACAGAGGATTCTATGAGGCCTTGAAAGCAGTGTATGGACCTACATATCAGGTTCAAAGCCCTTTACTCAGCGCAGATGGTCAAATGCTTCCCACAGATAAAACTTCCATTCTGAATTGATGGTCTGAACATTTTCAGACTCTTTTCAGTACCAACCATGTAGTTCAAAGTTCAACAATTCAGTACATTACACAACAACTGGTGAAAAATTAATTGGATTTTGCCCCTACTATGAGAGAAACTCTTAAGGCCGTACAGCAGGTGAAAACTGGCAAGGCAGATGGGGTTGATGGAATTCCACCTGAAGTCTGGAAGCATGGAGGCCAAGCACTCCACGATAAATTTCATGAGTTTGTGTTGCATTGTTGGGAACTAGGCGAATTACCATCAGATCTTCATGATGCACTCATCATCATTCTGCATAAGAAGAAAGGAGATAAATCAGACTGTTCAAATTAACGATGTATTACTTTGCTCTTCATTTCTGGTAAAATCCTTACAAGAATACTTTTGAACAGATTAATACCCACTATTGCACAAGACCTTCTACCTGAAAGCCAGTGTGGTTTCAGAGCTAATAGAAGCACCACAGACATGGTATTTGTTCTCAGAAGTAGCTCTGCAGCATTTAACATCCTGCTTTGCAGAGGCTACTGAGCTTTTTGTGCTAGAAGTCAGCTTGAAGAAGACAGAATTTTTCTACCAACCTGCACCTCAGGAAGTCTTTCATCATCCCCATATCATCATTGGTGAATCAGAGCTCAAGTCAGTCCAGTAGTTTAATTATTTGGGAAGCATCATCTCCTCAGATAGTAAAATTGACAAAGAGATAGACAACAGGTTAGCAAAGGCATACAGAGCTTTCGGAAAACTCCATAAAAGAGTTTGGTGTAATAAACACCTGAAGAAAAGTGCAAAGATTAGTGTTTACAGAGCCATTGTACTGTCTACTCTTTTATATGGATCTGAATCAAGGGTCATTTACCACCACCACTCGCGTCTCTTAGAACTGCCTCTGTACAATCCTAAACATCCACTGGACGGATTATGTGACCAACACGTCTGTCCTTGAACAGGCAGCAGTCACGAGCATTGAGGTCATGCTGCTGAGAACACAGGATGGAGGACTACCGCCTCCCTAAGATCGTGCTATATGGGGAACTTGCCACTGGTTACCGCAAGAGAGGAGCCCCGAAGAGGAGATACAAGGACTCCCTGAAACAATATCTCAGCCTTGGCCATATTGATCATCATCATTGGTCTACTCTGGTATCCAATGGGGAGACATGGAGACACACTATTTATAATGCTGCTACTTCTTTTGAGAACACACGTAGAATCCTTCTTGATGACAAAAGACAATGCAGAAAGATCCGTGTCTTACCAATACCACCTAAGGAGACTTTCCACTGTGCCTTTTGCAACCTGAGTTGTCTATCTCCCATTGGCCTTTTTAGCCATCAGTGCGCTTGCAGCAAGCATGGGTAGAGTCCTTCTCAAATCTTTGTTCGCCAAGCTTAACCATGATGATGATGAATTTATTCCCCAAAACTGGATGTCTCGTGCAGGTCCCTTGACCTTGTTTTGTCTTATGGCAAAACCAGGTTTGGAAGAATCTGAATTATTCTTTTCCCTTTCTCAAACACTTCCTTTTCTGTGCTGCCCTGCCCAAAAGATGTCATCAATGTATTGCAGGTGTTCAGGGGCTTCACCCTATTCTTGTGTAGTCTGGATCAGTCTGTGACAAATGCTAGGGTTGTACTTTCACTCCTGGGGCACTTGATTCCAGGTATACTGGACACTCCTCCATGTGAAAAAAAAAAAAAAAAAAGTGGTCTGCATTCTGCTACCAAAGGGATTGAGAAAAATATATTGACAGTATCAGTTGTGGCATATGACCTGACAGCCTTCAATTCCTATTGGAGCTCTAGCATGTCCCATATGGCAGCACTCAGAGGTGATATGACTGATCAGGCCATGAGAGTCCACTGTTAACCTCCACCCTCTGTCAGACTTTTACACTGATGATATGGGACTATTAAATGATGAGTGAGTCATGATGATCATTGCTTTGCTCTCCAGTAGGTAAAGCAGGTCATGAATGGGATCCAGGGAGTCTTGGATGATGTCATAGTAGCAATTGGTATCTGCTGTTCCTCCATGCACAGTAAGCCCACAACAGAAGGATCTTCCAAGGCCAGGGAAGATAGCTGTTTCATTTTCTCTCTATTCACAGTAGCTATGCCAAAAGCCCACTGGTACCCTTTTGGATCCCTGAAGTACCCTCTCCTGAGATAGTCTATGTCAAGGATACACTGGGCTACTGGGTCAGTCACAATGGGGTGCTTTTTCCACTTGTCCCCTGTTAAGGTTACCTCAGCATCCAACACAGACAATTGTTAGTATCCTCCTGTCAGTCCAGAAATCCAGATGGGTTCTGTAACCCTGTACCTTGATGGCACTAGCATACACTATGCAACAATGTCTATCAAAGCCTTGTATTTCTGTGGATTTGATTTGCCAGGTCATCGAATCCACACAGTCCAGTATATTCCTCCCCCTGGCTGAAGTCAGGAACTCTCTATTCCTGCTCCTGATCAGAGTATTCACTGTGTGACCCATGCAGGGCCAGATCAGAGGTCCCTTTGGCAGAATCAAGGGAGGTGATCTCAGTCCTTTATGTCTGGCAGATCACTGATTGCCTTCTTGGGTTTCAACATCAACTACACTGACAGCTTTGTTGGGCATCCTCTTCTTAGAAGCTGTTTTTCCCCTCAGATTGTGTATATGGGCTTCCAGTTTAAAGGTGGGTCCACCATCCCACTTCCTCATACCCTCCCCCTGGTCACACAGAAAGAACCAGAGTGTCTCTTGGCCTGCGCCTGGAGATCCCTTTCCCTCTGACCAGGGCAGGAGTGGACTGACTCTGTGGGGCACCTCTGACACACAGGGCACTGGTCTATGGGAATGAGGAGGGACAGTGATTTTCTTCACAATTTTGGAGTCGGAAAGATGTTCTCTCCGCAGCTGGTGTATCTATATCTGAGCAATACATTTGTATGGGATCTGACTGAGTTCATTTCCCCATAGCAGCCCTCACAGTGCTGTGCTTTGCATTGGTAGCTAGAAAGGTGTTTATAATACACCAGTGTTTTGCCTATGGTTGAGCAATGCTGGTATAGCATCAGTGCTGTCTCTCAACATTCTTAACATCAAGGGGCTGAGGGTGGGCAAGATCCTGGGAGGAGACACAAGTAGGTCAGCTGACCCAAACTAACCAAAGGGATATTTCAGATCATATGACATCAGCTCAGATATAAAAGCTAAAGGAAAGAGGAAGAAAGGGGAGCATTTGTTATTTGCAATGTCTGTCTTCAGGAGTAACTGCTATGTTTAATGAGACACAAGTGTTTTGCTGAGGATGAGTTATGAGGAAGACCCAAACTCCTCCCTCTAAGCAATTGTAAATCCGAAATTAGAGGTTCCAATTGAGAAAGTGTGAAAAAAGGAAAAATAACAGTCCTTTATTAAAAGATATATGTGTATTGGTAGAACAACGAAAGAACACAAATAAAACAACCAAACAATAATCCTGTACCCATCGTTCAACATTCCCCAGGGCTGCTGCATGGTATGGGATGTGATACACCCATTCAGTGCCATGATCCTTCGCTCAGGTGGTAACTACACTGTTCTTGAAGTGGGTCCCACTATCTGACTCAGTTGTCTCTGGGGTGCCGTGTCGCCACAGGACTTGCTTTTCAAGACCCAGGATGGTATTTCTGGCAGTGGTGTGGGGCACCCGATGTGTCTCCAGCCATCCAGTGGTGGCTTCCACCATGGTGAGCACATAGCGCTTACTTTGACGGGTCTGTGGCAGTGGGATGTAATCAACATGCCAAGTCTCCCCATACCTGCATTTACTCCAACATCCACCACACGACAGGGGTTTCAGTCAGGCTAAGAAGCCTGTTTAAAAGCAGTGCATGTCTCACAGTCATGGATAATCTGAGAAATAGTGTCCATGGTTAGATCCACCCCTCGGTCTCGTGCCCATCTGTAGGTGGCATCGCTGCCCTGATAGCAGGAGGCATCATGGTCCCATCGAACTAAGAACAACTCTGTGTTGCCAGTCCAGATCCACCTGTGACACCTCAACTTGTGCAGCTCAGTCTGCCTGTTCATTGTTGCGATACTCTTCATTGGTTTGATTTTTGGGCACACAGACTCTCACAATCAGCTTCTCTACCTGGGGAACAATGTCTTGCCATATATCAGTGGCCCAGATGGGTTTTCCCCTACATTTCCAATGAGCCTTCTTCCATCTGTCCCACCACCCACACAGGGCATTGACCACCACCCACAAATCCATGTGGAGGTAAAACTTTGGCTACTTCTCTCATTCAGCAATGTCCAAAGCCAACTGGACAACTGGTAGTATGCTGGGGCTTCCTCCATCCATACCACCTGCTCCCCTTCTTCCTCTGCTAGACCAAAATTCTCACCTTCCAGCCAGTTTGTGATGATTTCTAGGATCCCAGGGCGATTTGGATTTCCAATGTGGCCGCACTGTGTGATCAGGGCATGTAGCATCGGTGGCATGATGCATAGAGGGCGTCTTCCCCTTGAACATCCAACTCAACACTGGTAGTCGAGGTGCCAGGAGGAGCTGTTCTTCTGTGCCAGTCACCTCTGAGGCAGCTTGTACTCCTTCATAAGCTGCTAGGATCTCCTTTTCTGTTGGAGTTGAAACAGAGCAAGACCTGAAGGAGTTAACTTAGAATGTATGTTCTGGGTAAAGATCTAAATGAACCAAAATTCAAAGACTAGCAAAAGATAACACTTTACCAAAGAATGCTGACACACTGACACAAAACATAAAGTAAGAACAGGGGGAAATTAAGAATAGCAAAAATGCTAAAACACATACCTAAATAGACATAAGGAAGGGTTCCTTAGGAGATAAGGGGTGAAATAGGGGCATGAGTCCAAGATCTTGCAAAATTCACCACTAGGAAGTTAACCAAACAGAGAAAGTTAAAGAGTTCACCGAGGAAGAAGAGTGAAAAGCGACCTCCTTTGAGGTTGAAGACACTGGAACGACCACCAGAACAACACCCCAAAAGAGGGCTCCACCACAGACTCCACCCAGACTCCGCCTATTATGAATATTATGATTAGATGTTGCAATTGTATGAATATGCATTTAAAGATGTTGAAATCTCTCACCAAAACTGTATAAATACCTGACTTTACACTGATAACTTTGGGCTAGTTTTGTCCAGCGTGAGTTGGTTAGCCTCCAATGTTGCTTAAAATAAATACCTTTTGCTGCTTAAAGACTCAAAACTGTCTCTGAACAGTTTTCATTGTGCCTTTTGGGGCATCAGAGTGTAATTGACTTCTGATCCTCTGTAGCTTCGGCTCCAGAATCCAAGTGAATGGCCTTGGGTCTCGCCAGGCACCTTCTGCCAGAGGCTCCAGGAGAGGTTCTTATTCCTAGATGCAGAGTAGAGTACATTCTTCACATCTGGTCCTCTCCTGAGTGGCCCAAGGGCTACAGCGTGAGCAATCTCCTGTTTAATCTGTTCAAATGCTTGCTACTGTTCAGGACCCCACTGGAAATCATTCTTCTTGCGGGTTACCAGATAGAAAGGGTTTACGATTTTGCTGTACTCAGGGATGTGCATCCTTCAGAAACCTATGGCACCCAGAAAAGCTTTTGTTTCCTTCTTGGTGGCAGGTGGGGTCATTGCTGTGATCTTATTGATGACTTCAGTCGGGATTTGACGACGTCCATCTTACCACTTAACCCCCAGAAACTGGATCTCTGGGGCAGGTCCCTTGACCTTACTCTTTTTGATGGCAAACCCAGTTTCCAGGAGAATCTGGATGATCTTCTTTCCTTTCTCGTAAATCTCCTCTGCTGTGTCCCCCCATACGATGATGTCATCAATGTACTACAGGTGTTCTGGGACTTCACCTTTCTCTAGTGTAGCCTGGATCAGTCCGTGGCAGATGGTGGGACTGTGTTTCCACCCCTGGGGCAATCGGTTCCAGGTGTACTGCACACCCCTCCACGTGAAAGCAAACTGTGGCCTACACTCTGCTGCTAAGGGAATGGAGAAAAATTAATTTGCAATGTCAGTAGTGGTACCACCTCACTGCCTTGGACTCCAGTTCGTACTGGAGATCCAACATGTCTGCAACAGCGGCACTCAACGGCGAGGTGGTTTCATTCAGACCACGATAGTCAACAACCAATCTCCATTCTCCATCAGACTTATGCACGGGCCAGATGGGGCTGTTCAAGGGGGAGTGTATCTTACTGGTCACCCCTTGGCCCTCCAGCTCATGGATCATCTTATGGATGAGGATCACAGAGTCTCGGTTCATTCGATACTGCTGACGATGCACTATTATAGTGGCAATTGGTACTCGCTCTTCCTCAACCTTCAACAATCCCACAGCAGAAGGGTTCTCTGAGAGGCCAAGTAGTGGATTCAACTGCTTAGCCCCCTCTATCTCTGCAGTAGCTATTCCAAAAATCCATCTATGTCCCTTGGGGTCTTTGAAATACCCATTCCTAAGGTAGTCAATGCCCAGAATACATGGGGCATCTGGACCAGTCACAATGGGGTGTTTCTGCCACTCCTTCCCAGTCAAGTTCACTTCAGTTTCCAACACAGTCAACTCTTGAGACCCTCCTGTCACCCCAGAAATGGAAATAGTCTCTGGTCCCACATGTCCTGAGGGCATTAACGTGCACTAAGCGTCAGTGTAAACCAAAGCATGGTATTCTTTGTGGGTCTGATGTGCCAGGTCATTGGATCCACAAAGTCCAATAGACATGGTTGTCCCGTGCCTCTACCAGGCTAGAGGCAGGGTCCCTCTAATACTGGTCTTCATTCGGCTAGTCACAGTTTTTCTTCTGTGAATACCGACGGGAGGAACCTTCTAGCGGGTCAGATCCCTACCCATGGAATACCGGTACTGCACTCACTTTCATGGACTTTCCTTTTTCTCTCTCTTTTTACTCATACTTTACTTTTTACTTGTACTTTACTTTTTACCGTGCCAGTGCACAGGTAGGTTTCCTGTCCCACTGTCCCATGTTTTCTCCATGGTCAGATAGGAAATACCACAACTCAGTTCGTGAGGTCTGTCCACTCTCTCTAGCTGGGGGGCGTCTGGTTCTCACTGGCGCCATATGGAAACTGTTTCCTTCAATCCTCTCTTTCAGTTTCTCCTGTTGATCTTTTATTTTTGTAGTTAGTGTCTTGAGGTCATTAATCAATGTCTCTATAGTGGATATGCGGGCCTGTAGGGGTCCTTGGATCATACTGTCATACAACCGAAGTTTATTTATTACAGACATCACTGGTTCTTGTTTCTCCCCAACCTGCAATGATGTCAGGTAACTGGCATGTGTGGACAGCCCCATACGTGTGAAGCTCCACCATATCTGTGGTATACATTTAACCCTGTCAGGATCGTTGGTGGGTTGCCCATTCCTTCCAAACAGTACCTCCAACAGTGCCATTTCCCTCAGGCGTAGGATCCCCTCCTCCATGGTCTTCCAGCCCTTTGCATAATGGTCTGCCTGTAAGGAATCTTTGTAAATGAACCTCTCCCTCACACCGTCCAACAGCTGTGCCCAGAGAGATAGGGTTTTGATTGTCTCACAAATGCCTCCTCAATACCCACATCCTGGGCAATAGACCTCAAAAACCTTTCTTCACCGCCATCAAGGTTTATGGCATCACCCGTAGAGTCCCCCAACTCAGATCATCCAGGCCAGAATGGGCTCATTCGGGTGACAAATAACCTTTTCCCATAAGCTCCAGAGGCTGTTAAACTGTAAGGACTCAGTGATGATTTCTGGTTCTGGGCTAGCTGCCTGTGAGGGTCCTGCCTCCCCACCAACTAGCAAGAAGGAAACACAAGCTTTCCTGGGTGCCATAGGTTTTTGGAGAATGCATATCCCCAAGTACAGCCAGATCGTAAGCCCTCTCTATCTGGTAACCTGCAAGAAGAATGATTTCCAGTGGGGTCCTGAACAACAGCAAGCATTTGAACAGATTAAACAGGAGATTGCCCATGCTGTAGCCCTTGGGTCAGTCAGGACAGGACCAGATGTGAAGAATGTGCTCTACTCTGCATCTGGGGATAAGAACCTCTCCTGGAGCCTCTGGCAGAAGGTGCCTGGCGAGACCCAAGGCCATTCACTTGGATTCTGGAGCCAAAGCTACAGAGGGTCGGAAGCCAATTACACTCCAACAGAAAAAGAGATCCTAGCAGCTTATGAGGGAGTACAAGCTGCCTCAGAGGTGATTGGCACAGAAGAACAGCTCCTCCTGGCACCTCGGCTGCCGGTGTTGAGTTGGATGTTCAAAGGGAAGACGCCCTCTACTCATCATGCCACTGATGCCACCTGGAGCAAATGGACCGCCCTGATCACGCAGCGCGCCCGCATTGGAAACCCAAATCGCCCTGGGATCCTAGAAATCATCACGAACTGGCCGGAAGGTGAGACAGATGAGATCAGAGCTGCATTTAAACAACTGAAACAGTCCTTAATGTCAGCTCCAGCACTGGGACTACCAGACCTAACCAAGCCCTTTGAACTGTTTACACATGAGCAACTAAATGTTGCCCTGGGGGTATTGTCACAGACCCTGGGAAACCAGCGAAGGGCAGTGGCCTACTTCTCCAAACAGTTAGACAGTGTCAACCAAGGATGGCCAGGGTGTTTGAGGGCTGTAGCAGCGACTGTTATCTTGATCCAAGAAGCCCAGAAACTCACCCTGGGACAGTGCATTGTCGTGTATGTACCCCATGCAGTTCAAGCTATGCTTGAGCAAAAGGGGAGCCACTGGCTGTCCCCTAGTAGAATGTTCAAATACCAAGCTGTGTTGTTGGAACAGGATGATGTTACCCTGAAAACATCATCATCACAGTTAGGTTTTGCGAACGAAGATTTGAGAAGGGCTCTACCCACGCTTACTACAAGCATGCTGATGGTTAAAAAGGCCAATGCGAGATAGACAAGTCCAGTTGCAGAAGGTACAGCAGAAAGACTCCCCAGGTGATATCGATGAGACACGATTCTTTCTGCGTTGTCTTTTCTCCTCAAGAGTGATCCTGCATGTGTTCTCAAAAGCAGCAGCAGCGTTATAGATGGTGTATCTCCAGGCCTCCCGATTGGAGGCCAGGGTAGACCAATGGTGGTGATCAATATGGTCAAGGTTGAGGGATTGTTTCAGGCAGTCCTTGTATCTCCTCTTCGGGGTTCCTCTCTTGCGGTAGCCAGTGGCAAGTTCCCCGTAGAGCACAATCTTAGGGAGACGGTAGTCCTGCATCCTGGAGAAGTGCCCTGCCCAGCGTAGCTGTGTTCTCAGCAGTATGACCTCAATGCTCATGACTGTTGCCTGTTCAAGGACAGACGTGTTGGTCACATAGTCAGTTGAGTGGATGTTTAGGATTCTACAGAGGCAACACTGATGGAAGCGTTCTAAGAGATGCAAGTGGTGGTGGTAAATGACCCATGATTCAGACCCATATAAAAGAGTAGACAGTACAATGGCTCTGTAAACACTGATCTTAGTACTTTTCTTCAGGTGTTTGTTTTGCCACACTCTTTTATGGAGTTTACCAAAAGCTCTGTATGCCTTTGCTGACCTGTTGTCTATTTCTGCATCAATCTTACGGTCTGAGGAGATGATACTTCCCAGGTAATTAAACTGCTCGACTGATTTGAGTTCTGTTTCACCAATGGTGATATGGGGATGATGAGAGACTTCCTGAGGTGCAGGCTGATATAAAACTTCTGTTTTCTTCAAACTGACTTCCAGTCCAAAAAGCTCAGCAGCCTCTGCAAAGTAGGATGTTAAAAGCTGCAGAGTTACTTCTATGTGGGTGACATCATCAGCGTAAAGCAGCTCACGGACAAGGTGATTTGTCTTGCAAGATATCTTTGTCACAGAGCGCACACACACACACACACACACACACACACACACACACACACACACACACACAGCAGGAGGAAAGGAAAGAAAAATTCCTTGCTAAAAAATACGAACTATGACAAGACCGTACGAACGTACACAGACATAGATGTAGAATCAGTCAGGGAAATGGCACTTGGTCTATTTATTCATAGGCCAATCTGCAGACGATATAAGGAAAAAGCTACAGAAGGCGGGTGAGGACAAGAATATTGGTGAATTAGTGAATATAACTTGGACAGTCTATCAAAATAGAGATCAAAAAGGCAGAGGAAAGGAGTAGGAGTAGGACGGTGACTACCAGAAACATCGCAAACACAATGTCTCCAGTGAAAATTATAGATCCAATTACCAACATGATAAGGCTAATGATGTATGTTCTTTTTCTAAAAAGAAGGGTCACTGGAGAAGGGATTGTCCGGACTCGAAGAGGAAAAGTGAATTCCCACCCCCTCCTCCAACCTCCCAACTGACTGTAAGCCAGAATGAATGAAGGGGACCGGAGAATTCTACCCCAGGAGAACCTCTGGTTGTAGCTAAACTGGGGGGAGAAGATGTGGAATTTTTAGTTGATACAGGTGCTGCATATTCCGTGTTAAACACCTTGGAAGGGAAACTGAGTCATGATACTGTAGCAGTGGTTGGTGCCACAGGGGTAAGCAAAACCAGGCCTTCCTTCAAACCTTTGAAATTTAAATTAGGGAAACACTGGGTAACTCATCAATTCCTCTATATGCCAAATTCCCCTATGCCTTTATTGGGTAGAGATTTATAAGAAAAATTGGAAACTGAAATTGAATTCTGTAAGGGAGGGGGAATAAAAGTTATCATCCCTGACACTAAATATATCAAGGCATCTACCTTCTTCATACAGGAGAACCACGGAGAGATCCCCCCAGAGGTTGAGAATGCTGTCATCCCTTTAGTGTGGGCTAACGAATATCCTGGGAGGTCCAAGCAAGTAGAACCCATAAGTATCACACTCAAGCCAGGAACAACACCGTTAAGACAAAAACAATACCCCTTGAAGCTAGAAAGTCATCAAGGTTTAGCACCCATAATTGAAAAGTTTCTTAAGTTTGACCTATTGGTAGAATGTGAGTCCAAATATAACACCCCCATCCTTCCAGTGAAGAAAGTTGATGGTAAGAGCTATCTATTGGTCCAAGATCTGAGGGCAATCAACAGAATAACGGAGGATATATACGCTGTAGTAGCAACCCCTATACCTTGTTGTGATGGTTCGGACCTGGGTCCCTGCCAAATGCCGAAGACTTACAGTAGCAACCCCCCCTTCCCCCTCCCTTCTTCCCCCAGGGCAAAGGAAAAAAAACTATGCAAATTGAAGAACCCGAAATCAAGTTAGTTATATAAAAAAATATATATTTTATGTATATTACAGTTATATACAGTTAAGATGCTATGTACACAGTAAAAGGGAATCCAAACACCCCCCGAAGGCATAGGGAAAGGGGAAAAAGGGACAAAAGGGGACAAAAGGGGACAAAAAGGGACACCGAACAGATATACGCAATCAAATCTGAGAACTATGAAAATAATTAGTAAAACAAATCTCACCACGTCCCTTAGAAAAGCAGGATTGGCAGACACGGTCAGCACTCTCCAATCCTCCATGCGTCAGGCCAGCAGTCGGTGCAGGCCTCAGCCTTAGATAAATGAGACCAATGCAAGGACCCTCTGCCCTGAACCTCGATGGAAGAGAAGAGAGCGAAGATCTCTCCTCCCTTCTTATTTATACCCCGATTTACGTAAAAATCGTGTGAAATACTGGGAACACTGCCCCTTCCTTGGTTACAAACTGGTCACCAAGGAAGGACTAGATTAAAACTACCACACTTGTTAACTGCATTAACAGAGGAATTAGGGTGGTTTACTGTGCTTGATCTAAAGGATGCCTTTTTCTGCATTCCTGTGCATAAGGGCAACCAAGAGCTTTTTGCTTTTGAGTGGGAAAATCCTGAGACAGGGAGAAGAACTCAACTAACCTGGACAGACCTACCGCAAGGCTATAAAAATAGCCTGACAATATTTGGAAAACAAGTTGACAAAAGAACTGGAGGACTGGAAAAGACAGCAACCAGAAGGAGTTGTCCTGCAGTATGTAGACGACATATTAATTGCTACCAAAAGTCAGGACCAATGCATCGGACTCACTGTAAGTCTTTTAAACTTTTTGGGACTAAGTGGGTATAGGGTCTTGAAAGAGAAAGCACAAGTTGCAAAGGAAATAGTCATTTACTTGGGGCTTGAAATCTATCGTGGACATCGATGGTTTAGCACAGATCGGAAAGAATCCATCTACTGTCTCCCAGAGCCCCACACTGTACGAGAAATGCAGGCTTTTCTAGGAATGGTGGGATGGTGTCGCCTGTGGATAGTTGACTATGGGTTTCTAGTCAAACCCCTATATGAAGCACTGAAAGCAGCCGAGGAAGGAGTTGTGACATGGACAGATGAGATCAGAGCTGCATTTAAACAACTGAAACAGTCCTTAATGTCAGCTCCAGCACTGGGACTACCAGACCTAACCAAGCCCTTTGAACTGTTTACATATGAGCAACTAAATGTTGCCCTGGGGGTACTGTCACAGACCCTGGGAAACCAGCGAAGGGCTGTGGCCTACTTCTCCAAACAGTAAGACAGTGTCAACCAAGGATGGTCGGGATGTTTGAGGGCTGTGGCAGCGACTGTTATCTTGATCCAAGAAGCCCGGAAACTCACCCTGAGACAGCGCATTGTTGTGTATGTACCCCATGCAGTCCAAGCTGTGCTTGAGCAAAAGGGGAACCACTGGCTGTCCCCTAGCAGAATGCCTAAGTACCAAGCTGTGTTGTTGGAACAGGATGATGTTACCCTGAAAACATCATCATCATGGCTAGGCTTCACGAACGAAGATTTGAGAAGGGCTCTATCCATGCTTGCTACAAGCGCACTGATGGCTAAAAAGGTCAATGCAAGATAGACAAGTCCGGTTGCAGAAGGTACAGCAGAAAGACTCCCCAGGTGATATCGATGAGACATGATTCTTTCTGCGTTGTCTTTTCTCCTCAAGAGTGATCCTGCGTGTGTTCTCAAAAGCAGCAGCAGCGTTATAGATGGTGTGTCTCCAGGTCTCCTGATTGGAGGCCAGGGTAGACCAATGGTGGTGATCAATATGGCCAAGGTTGAGGGATTGTTTCAGGCAGTCCTTGTATCTCCTCTTCGGGGCTCCTCTCTTGCGGCAACCAGTGGCAAGTTCCCCATAGAGCACAATCTTAGGGAGGCGGTAGTCCTGCATCCTGGAGACGTGCCCTGCCCAGCGCAACTGTGTTCTCAACAACATGGTCTCAATGCTCGTGACTGTTACCTGTTCAAGGACAGACGTGTTGGTCACATAGTCAGTCCAGTGGATGTTTAGGATTGTACTGAGGCAACGTTGATGGAAGCGTTCTAAGAGACGCAAGTGGTGGCAGTAAATGACCCATGATTCAGACCCATATAAAAGAGTAGACAGTACAATGGCTCTGTAAACACTGATCTTAGTACTTTTCTTCAGGTGTTTGTTTTGCCACACTCTTTTATGGAGTTTACCAAAAGCTCTGTATGCCTTTGCTAACCTGTTGTCTATTTCTGCATCAATCTTACCGTCTGAGGAGATGATGCTTCCCAGGTAATTAAACTGCTCGACTGATTTGAGTTCTGTTTCACCAATGGTGATATGGGGATGATGAGAGACTTCCTGAGGTGCAGACTGATATAAAACTTCTGTTTTCTTCAAGCTGACTTCCAGTCCAAAAAGCTCAGTAGCCTCTGCGAAGCAGGATGTTAAACGTTGCCGAGCTACTTCTATGTGGGCGACAAGGGCGGCATCATCAGCGTAAAGCAGCTCACGGACAAGGTGATTTGTCTTGCAAGATATCTTTTGCAATCCTTGCAAGAATTCTTTTGAACAGATTAATACCCACCATAGCAGAAGATCTTCTACCTGAAAGCCAATGTGGTTTCCGAGCCAACAGAGGTACCATAGACATGGTATTTGTTCTCAGAAAACTGCAAGAGAAGTGCAGGGAACAGAACAAAGGACTCTATGTTGCCTTTGTTGATCTCACCAAGGTTTTCGATACTGTGAGCAGAAAAGGTCTGTGGCAGATTTTGGAATGTTTAGGATGTCCTCCCAAGTTCCTCAAAATGATCATCTCGCTTCATGAGGACCAGCACAGTCAAGTCAGATACGGCGATGCACTTTCTGAGCCGTTTCCAATAGCCAATGGTGTGAAGCAAGGCTGCATTCTCGCACCAACTTTATTCATGGTCTTCTTCAGTGTGATGCTCCAAAGGACCATGGCAGACCTCAATGATGAAAACAGTGTCTACATTCGATATCGTACCGATGGGAGCCTATTCAACCTAAGGCAACTGAAGGCCCACACTAAGAGCCTGAAAACAACATCTGTTGTAAATCCTGCTATGTTTCTGTCCTCAACATTGACTGACAGTATGCCTGAGCATGACTGTTTGCAGACCATCGAAGAGACCTGTTCCAGCAGACCAGACCTGAAGGATGTGCCTCTGGAAAACCCAGACTGGGAACTGTACACAGACAGAAGCAGCTTCATGCGGGATGGAAAACGGATGACAGGGTATGCTGTCACAACCAAAGACGAGGTAATCGAGGTGAAGGCTTTACCGGCTGATGTGTCATTCCAAAAAGCAGGACTGATTGCACTGACAAGAGCTCTAGAGCTGAGCGAAGGTAAGAAAGTGAATATCTGGACAGATTCTAAGTATGCATTCAGTGTTGTACATGCCCATGGAGCCATCTGGAAAGACAGAGGGACTACTAACTGCCCAAGGCAGTGGGATTAAACATGCCGACCAAATCCATGCACTCCTTCAAAGTATTTGGAAGTCAAAAAGGTATCCATTATGCACTGAAGAGCTCATCAGAAGGGGAAAACAATTCCCGAATTGGGAAATCATTTTGCTGACCAGGTTGCAAAAGGGGCTGCAGAAAAAGGCATTCTAGCAGTAGTTCCACAGAAAGAAATTGATTTGACAGAGTACACCCCAAAATATGATGAGAAAGACCACCAATTAATTAAATCCCTTAAAGCTGAAATCAAAGAAAGTGGGTGGACTGTTACTCCAACAGGACAGGTTGTGGTCACACCGCCACTCCTAAGGGAAATAGCTCTGCGGGAACATGAGGCTACCCACTGGGGAATAGAGAACCTTCTCAAACACCTAAAGAAGATAGTGATAGGGGCAGGTATGACTGAAGTCGTGTAATCCATAGTGAGTGAGTGTGAAATCTGCAAGCAGAACAACCCTGATACAACCAAGAGGGTGGTGCTAGGAGTGACAAAGGCTGGGAACCTTCCCGGAGATTACTGGCAAATCGACTTTGCTGAGTTACCACCAAGGGAGGGGTACAAATATATACCGATACTGGTTGACACTTTCAGTGGATGGTCTGAAGCTTACCTGTGTCGTACTAACACAGCAAGAGAAGTGGTAAAAGCTTTGCTTAATCACATAATTCCAAGATTTGAGGTTCCTCTGGGAACGTCATCAGACAGAGGGACACATTTCATTGCAGTGATAGTGAAGGAGGTGTGTCATGTCCTAGGAATTGTTTGGGACCTCCACACTCCCTATAGACCTCAGGCAAGTGGCAAATTCGAACGCATGAATGGTACTCTTAAAATGCAAATTGGTAAAATTTGTCAGGAAACATCCATGTCATGGGTTCAGGCTTTGCCTCTAACTCTGCTGAGGATTCGCATGCAGCCAAGGCAGAGGGATAACATAAGTCCTTATGAAATATTGTATGGAAGACCATACCAGGCTCTGCACATTCCAGGGGACATTCACATGAGAGGGAAGGTTGATTTACAAAAGTATTTAATTGCTTTAGGCTCTACTTTACAGAAACTCCAGAAATTCGTCGAGCTTTCCAGGTCCATAGGATTGGACACCCCTGCTCATCAATTCCAACCAGGAGACTGGGTCTACATCAAATGGTGGGACAGTGACCCGCTGCGAGTCAAGTGGAGAGGACCTTTCCAAGTCCTGCTGACTTCCCTCACTGCTGTCAAAGTTGTTGGCAAAGGACCCTGGTTTCATTACTCCAGAGTGAAGAAAGCTTCAATTCCTGGAACTATCAGCAAAGCGGAACCTGACTCAGACGAAGAACATGTGGCATAGACTGTTTCTGCTGTGCATCTTATCTGTACAGTTGGTAACTATGAATTAAGTTCAGAACCTAATTTACATTTGACACGTAATATTCTTCACAAAAGTGAGTGCTGAATTTGTACTATGAATTTAACTGCAATTTGGAACCAAACCAAAATTCTACATCGGGTATCTCTGGATAATGTCTCACTGGGTTTGGGAGACACTCTCCACAAACTTACTTCATGGTTACCATAACAGACCTGGATAAAACAACTCTTTCTATCGGTAATGTACATAGTTAGTGTTTCTGTAATAGCTCATTGCATGAACCAATGTTGTAGATGTTGGTCATCTCTTTTGAAAAGGATTAGATGTAAGTAGAAGAGATTGGACAAAATTTTTGAGTTTTGTCTAGTCTCTAAAGGGGGAACTGATACCTTGGAGTTTTGATTTTTATTTTTTAATTTTTTAGATCTTAGAAGTAGTTATGTAGTAAATGTAGATTTTAGAGTAGCAGCATATTATCCCTTTACCCTTTAACGTACCAACTACACATAGTAAACCCTGTTACCCATTCCCATATCAATTTCCCTAAATTCCATTAATTTATTTAGCCTCTTTTTCAAGGTAGAATTGTAGAGAACACCCTAACCCTGTGCAAGAAGATATAGCCATAGAGACAACAACCTTCAGGTCTAGGACTCTGGAAGGCCTCCAAGAACATTAAGTACTTTGAGGAAGATGAAGAAGAGGGGGTCCCAAAATGCCCCCCCGACCCAATTCCCAAAAGGTGTGGTGGGGGCAGAACCTGGGTGGTGGCTGGACGGGGATTGGGTGAAAATCATTATAAAAACTGTAAACATCTGTATTCGGGAGTGCACATTGGCGGTATTTCGGAAAACCTGGGGACTCATTAAAACCTTTGTATCCTTATCTTATCTCCTACCTAATTTGGCTTGGAGTCTTTTTTCCCTCACAACCATTTAGGCAACAAAGTGAAACGCAAGGTGAGGGTCGGCCTCTTCTCCAAGGTAACTAGCGACAGGACAAGAGGAAATGGACTTAAGTTGTGCCAGGGAAGTTTCAGGTTGGACAATGGGAAGAATTTCTTCATTGAAAGGGTGGTCAGGCATTGGAATGGGCTGTCCAGGGTGGTGGTGTAGTCACCATCTCTGTAAGTGTTCAAGAAATGACTGGATATGGCACTTGGTGCTATGGTTTAATTGATATGGTGGTGTTTGATCAAAGCTTGGACTCAATGATCTTGGAGGTGTTTTCCAACTTCAAGGATTCTTTGATTATATGAGTATCATTGCTATTATATTTTACCTTGTTTAAATTATTAAAATGTTTTTATCTCAACCCACAAGTTTTCCTGATTCTACTCCCCATCCCTCCAGGGGTAGGGACGTGAGTGATCCACTGTGTGGTACTTAGTTGCCAGTTGTGGTTTAACTCATAAACCACAGCACTCACTTCTAGCTCAGTCAAGCTCATGGGCTTTGCTGAGGGAATGTTGTCTTTTGGGTCTCCCAGCAAAGGTGATGTCAAGAACTATGACAGCCTCTGTTCCACTTTTGATAAAATACAGGATAGAATCCCAGTTACTCGGAGACGAGACAAAGGACTTTAATTCTCCAGTATGTGGTGGTCTGCAGGCAACCAAGTATCAGATATTAAGATATCTAGACTCAGACACATACTAGGCACTTAAGATTAATTAAAGTAGTAGGGTTTTTTTATTATAGTTTTCAGATGCAGATCCTCAGATGGTATAAATTATCAAATTCATTGAAGTCGACTGGAACTATGATAATTTATACCAGAAAGAATCTGAACTATCATGGGAAATACAGACTCACTATAGCAATATTAAATGAGAAATGCTACCTAGTTTCTTTTAATGCAAAGACAGAAAGCAAAACTGGAGAAAGGAGGATGGAGAAGGTTTTGCTTCCTTTCCCCACAACCACAGATCAAAACTTTAAAAAAGTTTAATAACTGAAAAAAAGGAAAATCTAATAATACTAATAACAATTGTAATAGAAAGGAGAGAGAGGACTAAAACCCAAGAACAACAAGTGATGTACAGTATGATTGCCCACCACTCAAAGCCCAGCCAGTCTCTGAGCAGCAATCACCTCATCCCAGCCAACTCACCCCAGTTTATTTACTCAACATGATGTTCTTTAGTATGGACTATCATAGAATCATAGAATGGCTTTGATTGGAAGGGACTTTAAAGATCATCTAGTTCCACCCCCCACACCATGGTCAGGGGACACCTTTCACTAGACCAGATTGTTCAGGGCCCCCCCAACCTGGTCATGAACAATTCCAGGGATGGGGCATCCAAAACATCTCTGGGAAACCTGTTCCAGTGCCTCATTGACAAGGTTTGACCTAGGGATGCTCTTCGCCATCAGTCCCTCAGGGATGGGGCAGGGGTGATGAAAGTCCCAGTGCCGAGTAACATTGAGACCATGCAACACGCTGAGAGGCCAGCAGCAAAGAGGGTTTATTCAAAGTTACCGTGGAAAGGGATGGGCTTGGCGGTTCATCTAGCCAACAGGGGGAGACAGGAGGGCAACATCCCTTGAAAACCCGAGGATTGGGAAGGGACAGGTATGACAACCAGTGGGGTTAGGACAGAGGTGGGACTGGCTCAGTGGGCAGGACAAACATGGCACTGCCCAGGGATATAGCTTGAGCACCGCATGGGGGGATGGGGGGGGATGGGGGGGGGTTACACAGTTAAAAGGGACCCGTACAATAATTTCACTATTCCTGAGTTTAAACTGTGTTTTCTGTGTTGCTTGACTTCGGAGGGCTGCAGCTGCAGTGTTTCTGCCTCCAACAATGTTCCTTCCAAGATTTGTAATCTGTGTTGTCTCCCACAATTCCTCTGTTTTTGATTATTAATGAGGCATAAACTTGAGTGACGTTATGCATGACAGGACCTTGAAAACATTTGACTACACGAGAGGACACAAAGAAGGATTTTTAACACAAACAAGCCTAAAAACAAAAGTAATAGGAATTTTTTTCAGGGACCATGAAAGTCCATTTAGGGAAACCCAACCAAACATATCTTCCCAGCTAACATTGTCTGATTTTTGGATCTGTTGAATGAGGGACTGGAGTTCATTTATGTGGGAATGGATGGATTTGGAATGGTCTAAAAAATTAAACAGCACAGACCTTCAAATTCACTGCATCCATGTCTATTAACCAATAAAAGAAAATATATGGCAGCTCTATTTTGCAAGGTAGTTTTCTTCATTTTCTAAAAGGTCTTGCAGTGCTGCACTACTTGCATTTGCCTCTTTGGTTAACCAACATCCCATTTTTGTGAGCAAGTTGAGGGCATGCATTGTGCCAATAGCCGGAATTATTACACTGCCCCGCATATTCTGGTTGTGTGACCAAAAATGAAGATTAGAGTCACAATCTTCTTTAAATTGTTGCAAATTTTGAAGTTTAGAAAGGGGATGTTACTGAACCAGAGGGTGAGGGGTTGATTAAGGGACTGTGTTTTTAATGATTGGTACAGTAATGAATGGTTTTACACTCTTTTTGAGTCTCTGCACTGCAGGTGAGTCCTGCTTTTCTGGGTGGGTTGTGATATCACACTTTGTGATTTTCTTGGGGGGATTATTAGCTAGGGAAGGTAATGTCTTTGCTGGATTATAAAGTGTTACTTGGGAGCCCCTGGTGGTCTAGTGGTTAAGGGTGCGGCGCTGTCACCGCCAAGACCCGGGTTTGATTCCCGGTCAGGGACACTTCCTGGGTAGATGGAGCTCGTTAGCCCTGTAAGGCAATCCATCTACATCCTGAGGACCTCGCTGCCACCGTCCAAGCTCGCTTGGCCCCGGCAGATGAACCTTAGGATTAAAGGGTGGGCTCAGTTCCACGCACACTGTGTCTCACCTAAAAAATCCAATGCGCAGGCTGGAAGGTGTAAAGACCTTCCCCGGATCTTCATTCACGAAGACTGGCCATTATTAACTTGACCAAAGGTGCAAGGTCCTCCAACTGCCTCTTTAGGGATTGACTTACATACCCAGAATCCACAGATGAGGAATACCCCTTTAGGGAGGGCAACAGACAGTGAGGGAGATTCAATTTTAAAGGGTATTTTTTCCTTGCACCAGAACTCAAAACTAGAATAGGTTCCATAAGATGTTACATTGAACTGCCTTTTACTTTTCCCCTCCTTTTTTGTGTAAAAATAGAAACAGTGGGTTGAGGGGAGAGTACCTAAGATTTCTAATTCTTAGGGATAATTGTTAGGGGACTGTGGGGTTATTTCAGGGTTTTGGGGTTTAGGGAAGCAGGGCACACCTTGGTTTTCATTTCTGTCAAGACGATTACACCATATGAAAAAATTGATTTTGGAATTTAGAACATTTTTTAGGGGACCAGGGAATTGCAAGTAAACATGTTTTGAACGGGTTACAGGGATCTGAAACCAAAAGACACAATGAATTGATATTTAGGGACTTAGTCAGGGAAGACCATATGTTTCCATGTTTAGTTGCAACTCAATCTGGCAGGGGAGGCATTGGAGAAGGCTGGCATGACATGACGATCAGATGAATCAGAGTGATGATGACGATGATGATGATGGAGATCACGGTGGTGACTACTCGCTGTTGTAGAATTTCACCAGGCGTGATGGAAGGAACCCACTTAGGACCGGATCCTGTGGAGACACGAACATGCCCCCTTCCCCAGGTAATAAGGAGAACAGGGCCAACCCATTCACCTGTTATAACATCTTTATAAGTAACTTTGGCATCGGTACTGACCTGATTTTGGTGTACTTTAAAATGCCTTTCTATAGATGTGTCTTGTTCTAATCTATTCAAGAAATTGACAACATATAATGCCTTATTTAATTTTTTTTGTGGGGTAAGTCCAATTGTGGTATTTTGCCATTTGGTTAGCATATTCTTGATTGCCTGGTGGGCACACTCTACCACTGCTTGACTAATGGGGGAGTGGGGGATCCCTGTGACATGGGAGATACCCCACTCATTGAAAAACTCTTTTAGAGAGCTAGAAGTGTAAGTTGGTCCGTTATCTGTTTTTATGGTCTTGGGGATGCCAAGGACTGATATTGCAGACATAAAGTGTTTTTTATCATCTCAGACTTTCTCTCCTGTATGAACTGTTGCTGCAATGGCACCAGAGCATGCGTCAATAGACACATGGATATATTTTAATTTTCCAAATGGTGGATAATGTGTTATGTCTGACTGCCAGATGTCCAGTGGGTTAATACCCCCTCAGGTGGTATCGGAGTAAGTCTCTGGCAGTCGGGGCATGCAGAAATAATTGTTCTGTCTTGAGGCAGGGTAATGTTGAATGTTTTTTTGAGGGAGTTTGCATTTTGGTGAAAAAAACTGTGGGGAAAAAAAAGCTTTGCTTTTCCAAAATTGTTTGGTACCACTGCAGTTTGAGCAAGGTGCTCTGTATTGGCAATTTGGTCTGCAACACGATTTCCTGCTCTAATGGGCCCTGGGAGAGAAGTATGAGAGTGAATATGGATGATATGGAATTTACGTTTACCATGCCCAATCTCATAAAAAAAATGTTTTGAACATATAAACCAATTGTAATTGGGAGATATCTTTTATGTATGAATTTTCAATTCACCGGACTACTCTGACGACATAGGTCGAATCAGAAACAATGTTCAAGGACTCTGGAAATAACTGAAATGCACGTATGACTGCAGAGAGCTCTGCTCTCTGAGAGGAACCTCTTACCTTGTGCATGTCAAATACCCACTGTCCTGCTTTAAACGAGGTGACTACTGTGTTAGACATTTTTCTCGAACCATCTGTGAAAACAGTCCTAGCACTTGTTAGTGGAACAGGTGAATAATTATGTGTTAGTTCTGGTTGG
>NW_026087464.1:0-64790 GCF_022539395.1 Myiozetetes cayanensis
GTCCAAGGACTGATTGAAACTATGGACAGGAAAGCACCTGGCAACTAAAACGGACTTGCAAAGAAACCAACCAGAACCAGACCTGCAAACTCAGATCCAATAGAAGGAGAACAAGTAACTATGGGAGGGGAACTGATAAGGGAATAAAAGTTACTATTTTTGTTCACTGCACTTGCGGGCTGTGAGTGGAACAGGAGACTCCCTGGCCGCCCAGCATGCTGTTTTGCTTATTCACATTTTCTATAAGTCTTCAATAAATTTTTATTCCTATATTTCAACTCAGTTTCATTTTACTTATAACAGGAGCCAGATGTTTGTGCCCACTGGGAGCTCTGGGAGCTCGTTCCTCCCAGGCCAGCAAAGCTGGGCCCCTCCCAGCAGAGCCAGACAACACAGTTCCATGGGGCCCTGCAGTGTCACAGTGGGCCCTAATTCCATGGACACCATTCCTAATTTACTGTCCAGACCAGAGGGAAATCACAGGAAGGGCCGTGGTTTGTCAGGACTTGCTTTATCTGAGTGAGCCCCGGGGGGCTTTTGGTGCTAAGTCCTTGTGGTTCAGAGAAATCCTCCACAATCTGTCAGGCACGCTGTTATCAGGGCTGGGGAGGTGCAGGGGGTTTGTCCCCCCGTGCATTCCACCCAGAAAAGGAACACAACAGCTTTTTATACCTTTGGAGGAGTGAGTTTAAAATTATCTATCACAGACACTCTGTTTTACAAAGTCTGCCTTATCTAAATAGACATTTGGTTGCCTAACTCCTATTCCTGCTACTATAGAGTGGTTACATAAAGTTTTATCATTTCAAACAGCTCAGGTTTCCCCCACCCCTTTTCTGTCTCCCTTGCCATGCTCCATGCTGGAAGTCTTTCCTGCTTTCCCTGACAGTCCCTTTTGTTTACATCGACTTTATCTCAATTGCCCACAGTTTGGGCAGCAACCTTCTTTCAAGCAGTTACAATTTTGCAAAGTCACACTTAACAGAGTGAAATTTTACTAACATGGCTAAATTTTTGTTGTATTTTATTTGTCTTTATTTCATCCCCAATGCCTCCAAGACCCCTTTTAACTCCCACAAATGCACCCAAAGCCATCCAAATCCTCATCCAACCACCCCCAGATCCCCCCAAATCTCCTCTAGCCCCCCCCCTCAAATCCATTCCAATCCCCCCTCAAAGAGGGATCACCCGGCACCCTGGGACAGGAACACAGTGGGCTGTACTGGGGGTACTGGGCTGTACTGGGAGGGCACTGGGGGGGCTCAGGTGCCCCACGACAACACGGCCCAGCCCCAGGAGAGATCTGGGGATAGTGAGGAGGTCCTGGTCTGTACTGGCCTGTCCTGGTCTGTACTGGTCTGTCCTGGGCTGTACCCCCAATGCCAAAGCCCATCTCCAGCTCTTTCAGGACTCTCCTGGACCCCAAAGCCCCCAGGCCCCTGACTTGGTCCTGCTGCCCCTGGAGCATCTCCAGCTCCTGCAGACCCAGCATTTCATGAGCAAATTTGAAGATGACACCAAGATGGGGGGTGCAGGATGTGCTGGAGTAGGGGAGTGTTTAGACCCAAGCCCTTCCCTTCAGGAGGTCCAGCCCCAGTAAACGAGCAGGAAGTTCACCCCAAATCATCAAGGTTTCACTTGCTTTCTTCCCCCCCGGTCAGCAGCATCTCAGCTTTGGTGTTCTCTGGGAGATGTGTGGGGTTAAAGCTGCTTCTGAGGTGGCTGCACTTCTGTCTGCTTTGCTGAGGCTTTCTGTGTGTCCTTTGAGCTGAATGCCAATGGGTTTCACAGCCCCAGGGAGACCTCTGAGAAGGGCAATCATTCTTTCAGGGTCTGCAGGCAGCATCACAGGGGATTCAGTGCTTGCTGTTCATTTCCTATCACCCATCATTTGTAAACAAGCAGCCTTTTGCACACTTCCCACAATCTGATGAACATTTCCCACTGTAGCCAGGGGATCTCCCCTTTGCAGGGGGTTGAGTCCCCCTGCCCAACAGGCTGCTCTTTGGGGAAGGGACCAGGGCCCACGAGAATCTCCAGTGCTCAGGAAAACTTCGGCTCCCCAGACCCCTTCAGCCTCTTTTGCTGGTAACAACATTTGGTCAGCCCCAGTAAGAGAGACTCTCCAAACATACTCAGTCTCAGATCCTGGAGGGGTTCTGCTCTATTCCTTTTTTAACTCAGCTAATTCAGTCGCTGACTGAGGAACTTCTTTGGCAGTTATTTGAGGGGTATTGTCATTTGAGAATCTATGTATTCTGTTTTAATTAGGGGACGGAGCGACACCTACAGCTTTTCCCCTTGGTCCCGCAAAGGCTTGAAGTCAGAGAGGGGGATGTTTCTTTAGAGGACTCCAGCTGTGACTCCTCTCTCCCTTCTCTCATTAATCTCGCCTACAGCTGCTCTCGGAGGCCCCTTTCGTTCCTCCTCTGTCCCCGGAGGACACTGCAGCAGCCGCTCGTTCCTCCCGCGGATCTGCCCAGATCGCCCCGCGCAGTCCCGAGTTCCGCGCTGGTTCTTTCGCTGCCGCAACTACAACTCCCGTGGTTCCCCGCGCGGGGCGGGGCCGTGGCGGGGGCGGGGCTGGAGGGGCGGTGCCCGCTCTCTGATTGGCTACGGCGGAGGGGTTTAAAGGCAGCGCGCGCGCCCAGCGCCATGTTGTCCAGCAGCGATCCAGGTGAGTGAGATGGCGGCTGCGGGGAGAGCGGGGCTGTTGGAACTGGGGAACTGTGAAAAGCCTGGAGGGCTCGAGAGGGCTTAGTGGGGGAGTTCGGGAGCTCCCGAAGGGCGGAGCGCGGCGATTGAAACCCTCTCTGGGGCGGGGAGAAAGGGGGGGCTCTCCCGGCGATGTGGCTTAAATGCGCAGGCGCGCCGGCCATGAGGGCACTACAACCCCCATGAGGATTTGCGCGGCGCCGCCATTCCTGCTGCAGCCACAGCGCCCCCTGCCGGCCCGGCGGACCGAGCGCAGGAAAGGGGGTGCTGGTGCCCCCCCCTTCGAGCCCCAGAGACCCCCAAAACTCATCACACAGAGACGCCAATGGGAGGGGGGGTCAGAGGGTCCCCTAAAGTCTAGTAATGGGGTTCAGGGGGTCCCCCAGCTCCCAGAGAAGGGGTCTTATGGGTGCCCCCCGAAGTCTGCGGGGGTCGATGTACCACATTCAGGTAATGGGGGCCCAGCGCCCCCAGTGTAGCCCAGTGACCTCCCACTGCCCCCCAGTACGGCCCAGTAATCCTCCAGTGAGCAACCAGAAACTACCAGTATGGCCCAGTAACCTCCCAGTGTCCCCCTGTGTGTCCTGGTAATCCCCCAGTAATCACCCAGTCCCTCCCAGTGCCCTCCCAGCATCCCTCAATAACCCCCCAGTCCCTCCCAGTGCCCTCTGGTTCCCCCCAGTGTGTCCCAGTATCCCCCAGTAATCACCCAGTTCCCCCAAAGCCCCCCAAGTGTCCCCAACGTGTCCCCAGATGCCCTTGACCTTTTTGTGAGTGTTGGGGGCTGGGGCTGTTTTGGGGGTCAGAGGGTCCAGGGGGACCTTCTGGGGGGAGATGGAGGGTTGGGGACATCAGGGATGGGGTTTGGGGACAGTGGGGAGGGGTTTGGGGACAGTGGAATGGGGGGTTTCAGGGTGGAAATTGGGACCTTGGGGAGGCCCTGGGACATTGGAGACACCAGGGGGGTCTCAGGGTCCAAGTGGGAAATTGAGGACACCAGGAGGGTCTTGGGGACACCAGGGGGGTCTCAGGACTCACCTGCTCGTGGTGCTGCCCCTCCTGTCCCCCCCAGGCCCCAGTAAGTACCCCCAAATGTCCCCTAATCCCCATTTTTCCTTTAATCCCCTCCCCCACTCAGATCCCTTTGACCCCCCAATGCTCCCAAGACCCCTTTTAACTCCCCCAAATGCACCCAGAGGCCCCCAAAACGCCCCAAATCCCAATCAAACCCCCAACAAAGAGGGATCACTTGGCACCCTGGGAACAGGAACACAGTGGGCTGTGCTGGGGGCACTGGGCTGTACTGGGAGGGCACTGAGGGGGCACTGGGCTGTACTGGGAGAGCCCTCATCCCCAAAGCCCCTCCCCTGGGCATCCATGCCACGGTCTGGGAACCACGGCGGGGTTGGATCAAGGGGTGCACTTGATGATCTGGGAGGTCTTTTCCAAGCCAGCTGATTCTGGGATTCTCTGGGTGCCATTGCCAGGGCAGCACATGCTGGAGGCTCTGTGCAGACAGAGAGACAAGGTCAGTCTGCAAAGATGTGGGGTTAGGAAAGCAGGAGAAGTTGTGGGGTGGTTGTGGCAGGAGAAAGAAGCCCCCAGGCCAGTGCAAGCAGGCCCCCCTGGGCTTGCACATCATCTGCCCTCCCTGCAGGTTCCTGTCCTGGAGAGCAGGCCCTGAGGTGTCCCTGAGCAATGGCCCAGAGGTGAGCCCTGAGGTGTCCCTGAGAAGAAGTGGAAGGCAGAGGTGGTGCTGAGGCAGGAGAGCCCCGTGCTGGGGAAGAGGCTGAGCTGGGAGTGCCCAGCAGCGAGAAGGTGCTGTGTCCATGCCCTGTGTGCCAGGTGAGCTGGGGCTTTGCTGCAGAGCTGCGGGCGCTGATTGGAGCGGCTGCAGCTGCTGAGCTGGTGGCACCAGGAACACAAAGTGTGCCCGGCCACGGAGCCTGCAGGGAGGAGCAGGGACAGGGTCAGGACCACTGTCAGCCCGGGGCTGGCTGGGCAGACACAGCAGGTTTGGGGTCCCCCTGGGAGCTGCCGAGGGTGGAGGGCGGAGCGGGCGATGCCGGAGCTGGGGGACCCCCGGCAGACTGGAGGGGGTAGCATGGAGAGGGAGGAGCCCCGGGACCCCCGGGAGCCTGAAACGGGGGGAGCGGAGAAGGGGAAGCCTGGAGAGTGGGGACCCCTGGGATCCCCGGGACAACAAGGTGGAGAACCTGGAGAGGGGGAATGTCTGGGAAGGTGGCACCCCAAAGGTGAGAGTCAGAGGAGAAGAGACCCCTTGGGCCCCCCAACACTCCCAACATTACCAAGTGGGACCCCCAACATCCCAGACAGGGGAGACCCTCTGAACCCCAGAGCGGGGAGACAAGACAGGGGGAACTCCTGTGAGAGTTTTTTTTGGGCTGAATCTTCATTTTGGCTGAACCTTACATTTTTACAGTTTGATGGGAGGTTTCCACCTCGCTATTTCTGAGGCGGTTTTTTGCGTGAATGTAGGCAGATTGGGTTTTTCTGAGCTGAATTGTGATGTTTTGGAGGCTTTTATGGTCCCAGGATGCCCGGTGAGTTCTAGAGATGGACTTGGGCAGGAGGAACCCCCAAGCCAACTCTCAGCCCTTGTTTCCCCCCAGCAGGATTTGTCCTTCCCAAAGCTTGGGCGGATGGAGGAGGAGGCTGCAAAGAAGAGGAAAAAGCCGCGGGCCCCCAGGCAGGTGAGGAGGAAGTCAGTGCCCCTTTGGCCCTGTCTTGTGGTGCCTGTGGGGGCCAAATTTGGGGGGGATGTTCTTGGGCTTCCCTCTGGGCCGGAGGCAAATCCCCTGCCTGTCCTTCTTCCTTCCTGCCCCAGGCCCCGAGCTGAGGACGGAGAGCACGGAGGACAAATCCCCCGGCAGAGCCTGGTGGGAGAGGCCGTTTTGAAGGGCTCCCCGGCGCAGGAAGGCAGCGGGGGGGAAAAGGCCCGGAGATGCCCCCGGAGGAGGGGCTGCAAAGCCAGCCCAGGGAGCTGTGAGGAGGAAAGACCCGTCCTGTGCCGGGAAGGCAACCGGAGCTTGAGCCGGAGCTCGGAGCTGGTGGTCCCTGAGCAGCCTCCCAGCAGGGAGAAGCCCTTCAGGTGCTTGGAATGTGGGAAGAGCTTCAGGGAGAGCTCCAAGCTCATCACTCACCAGCACATCCACACTGGGGAACGGCCATACACGTGTAGGGAATGTGGGAAGAGCTTCAGGAACAGCTCCACCCTGATCCAACACCAGCTCATCCACACTGGGGAACGGCCCTACACGTGTAGGGAATGTGGGAAGAGCTTCAGGTACAGCTCCCACCTGATCCGACACGAGCTCATCCACACTGGGGAACGGCCCTACAAGTGTGAGGAATGTGGGAAGAGCTTCAGTGACAGCTCCAGCCTCCGCACCCACCAGCTCATCCACACTGGGGAGCGGCCCTACAAGTGCTTGGAATGTGGGAAGAGGTTTCAGCGCAGCTCAGATCTCCTCGTGCATGAGCGGACACACACAGATGAGAGGCCCTTCCGCTGCACCGACTGTGGGAAGGGCTTCAACCTGAAATCCACCCTTGTCAAGCACCGGCGCATCCACACTGGGGAGAGACCCTACAAGTGTGAGGAGTGTGGGAAGAGCTTCAGCGACAGCTCTGCCTTTAGCAGACACCAACGGACCCACCGGTAAGGGAAGCCCCTCGAGTGCCCCGACTGCGGGAAGAACTTTGGCCGCTACTCCGGCTCCGTCACCCATCGGAGAACCCGCCTTGGGAACAGCCTTTTGGGGACCCACATTCCCGGTGACCCTCCTTGGGATCAGCCTTTTGGGGACCCACATTCCCGGTGACCGTCCTTGGAACAGCCTTTTGGGGACCCACATTCCCTGGTGACCGACCTTGGGAACAGCCTTTTTGGGGACCCACATTCCCAGTGACCCTCCTTGGAACAGCCTTTTTGGGGACCGACATTCTTGGTGACCCCTGTTTGGGAACAGCCTTTTGGAGACCCACATTCCCTGGTGACCCTCCTTGGGAACAGCCTTTTGGGGACCCACATTCCCCGGTGACCCTCCTTGGGATCAGCCTTTTGGGGACCCACATTCCCTGGTGACCCTCCTTGGGAACAGCCTTTTGGGGACCCACATTCCCAGTGACCCCTGTTTGGGGTTTATTGCCGTGCCGCGAATGGTTCTGTTTGAGATGGTTTTGTTTTTTTTCTTCCTTCCGATCGTTCGTAAATCGCTCGTTTTAGATAAATGTTCTGGTTTTGGCCGTGATTCATTAATTAATTGCCTGATGGCAGAGGATGGGATGAGGATGGATGCAGGTGGAGGTGGGTGGGATGGGAATTGAGTGGATGGGGGCCGATGGGATTGGGATGGAGGTGGATGGGACGGGGATGGAGGTGGATGGAGGTGGGTGGGATGGGGACTGAACAGATAGAGGTGGATGGGATGGGGATGAAGGTGGGTGGGATGGGGATTGGGCGGATGGGATGAGGATGGAGGTGGGATGGGATGGGGATTGGGTGGATGGGATGGGGATGGAGGTGGATGGGATGGGGACTGGGCAGATGGGACGGAGATGGAGGTGGATGGGATGGGGATTGGGTGGATGGGATGAGGATGGAGGTGGATGGAGGTGAGTGGGATGGGGATTGGGTGGATGGGATGAGGATGGATGCAGGTGGAGGCGGATGGGATGGGGATTGGGTGGATGGGATGAGGATGGATGCAGGTGGAGGTGGATGGGATGGGGATTGGGTTGATGGGATGGGGATGGATGCAGGTGGAGGTGGGTGGGATGGGTATTGGGTTGATGGGATGAGGATGGAGGTGGATGGGACGGGGATGAAGGTGTATGGAGGTGGGTGGAATGGGGATTGGGTGGATGGGATTAGGATGGATGCAGGTGGAGGTGGATGGGATGGGGATTGGGTGGATGGGATGGGGATTGAACAGATAGAGGTGGATGGGATGGGGATGGAGGTGGGTGGGATGGGGATTGGGTGGATGGGACAGGGATGGAGGTGGATGGAGGTGAGTGGGATGGGGATTGGGCAGATGGGATGAGGATGGATACAGGTGGAGGTGGATGGGATGGGGATGGAGGTGGATGGGATGGGGATGGAGGTGGATGGGATGTGGATGGATGCAGGTGGAGGTGGATAGGATGGGTATTAGGTGGATGGGATGGGGATTGAACAGATAGAGGTGGATGGGATGGGGATGAAGGTGGATGGGATGGGTATTGGGCGGATGGGATGAGGATGGATGCAGGTGGAGGTGGATGGGATGGGGATGGAGGTGGATGGGATGGGGATGGAGGTGGATGGGATGGGGATGGAGGTGGATGGGATGGGGATTGAGGTGGATGGGATGGGGATGGAGGTGGATGGGATGGGGATTGAGGTGGATGGGATGGGGATGGATGCAGGTGGAGGTGGATGGGATGGGGATTGAGGTGGATGGGATGGGTGTGGAGGAGGATGGAGGTGGATGGGATGGGGATTGGGTGGATGGGATAAGGATGGAGGTGGGATGGGATGGGGATTGGGTGGATGGGATGGGGATTGAGGTGGATGGGATGGGGATGGAGGTGGATGGGATGGGGATGGATGCAGGTGGAGGTGGATGGGATGGGGATGGAGGTGGATGGGATGGGGATGGATGCAGGTGGAGGCGGATGGGATGGGGATGGAGGTGGAGGCGGGAAGATGGAGGTGGGAGGGACGGGGATGGAGGCAGATGGGATGCAGGTGGAGGTGGACGAGACGGGGATGGATGCGGGTGGAGGTGGAAGAAGGCGGGTGGGGGCGGGTGGAGGGGGATGGGGGCAGATGGATGGGATTCAGGTCGGATCGGGATCAGGGCGGCTGAAGGAAGATGGAGGTGAACACGAGGGGATGGGGATTGGGCGGATCAGAGGGGGCGGGGGCGGATGGGGGAGGATGGGATGGGGATTGGGCGGATGGGGAGGATGGGATGGGATTGAGCGATGGGGGAGGATGGGATGGGGATTGGGCGGATGGGGAGGATGGGACGGGATTGGGCGTATGGGGGAGGATGGGACGGGGATTGGGCGGATGGGGGAGAATGGGACGGGGATTGGGCGGATGGGGAGGATGGGACGGGGATTGGGCGGATAGGGAGGATGGGACGGGATTGGGCGGATGGGGAGGATGGGATGGGGATTGGGTGAATCGGAGGGGAGTGGGGGCAGACGGGGAAGGATGGGACTAGGATTGGACAGATCGGGGCTGAGGGGGGATGGACAAGCACGGAGCCATTCAGGGTTGGATCCCGTGCCGGCAGCTCCTCCCGTCCTTTCCAGCGGAGCCGAGGGAAGGGCTGACCACGTGGTCGGGACTGGAGGGGGGATTTACAGATTTGGGGGTCCCTGGGGGGGTGTGGAGGTTTGGGGGTCC
Organism: Myiozetetes cayanensis; assembly: GCF_022539395.1. Classification (NCBI taxonomy): domain Eukaryota; kingdom Metazoa; phylum Chordata; class Aves; order Passeriformes; family Tyrannidae; genus Myiozetetes; species Myiozetetes cayanensis. Next base: position 9,140 of record NW_026087464.1, read on the forward strand.
CATCCCATCAATCCCATCCCATCCCATCCCATCCCATCCCATCCCATCAATCCCATCCCACCCAACCCATCCCATCCCATCTCATCAATCCCATCCCATCCCATCCCATCCCATCCCATCCCATCCCATCAATCCCATCCCATCCCAACCCATCCCATCCCATCCCATCCCATCCCATCCCATCAATCCCATCCCATCCCATCCCATCCCATCAATCCCATCCCATCCCATCCCATCCCATCCCATCCCATCCCATCCCACCATTCCAGGTCCACATTGCAATTTAATTTTTTTTTTTTTGTGAAATTAATTTTAATTAATGAACCCAATAAATAGTAATAAAACATTAAAATAATATTAATATTAAATATTAATTTACAATCCCAATAAATAATAATAAAATAATAAACTCACACAATGAAATCCTTCTCTGGGGGGCAGATTTTTCATCACCCCTCTTTTATCCACCCTCATTTTTGCATCAAATTCATCCAGTTCTGACAATTTTATTAAGATTTTATTGAAATTTTTAAAGTTTTATTTAATTTTTATTATTCAAATTTTATTTTAAATTTTTTAAAATTTTATTTGCATTTTATTTACATTTTATTTACATTCTCTTTAAATTTTTTAATTCTATTTAGGTTTTATTTAATTTTTATTATTTAAATTTTACTTACATTTTGTAATTTTTATTTACATTCTATTTAATTTTTTAAATTTTATTTACTTTTTTAAAGTTTTATTGAATTTTTGTTGAAATTTTATTTTTAAAATCCCCAAATTACCTCATTTTATTCCTTAAAATTCACAGCTGGAAACTTTTGGGGGGGTTTATTTAAATTTTATTTAAATTTTATTTAATTTTTCTTTAAGATTCATTTAAATTTTATTTATTATTTTTAAGTTTTATTTACCTTTTTTTTAAGTTTTATTTAAAATTTTATTAAAATTTTATTTCAAAAATCACCAGATTGCCTCAATTTATTCCTTAAAATTCACAGCTGGAAACTTTTTGGGTTTTATTTACATTTTATTTAAATTTTATTTAAAATTTTTTTACAAATTATTTAAAATTTTTTAAAGTTTTATTGAATTTTTATTGACATTTTATTTTAAAAATCCCCAAATTGCCTCATTTTATTCCTTAAAATTCCCAGTTGGAAACTTTGGGGGTTTTATTTAAATTTTATTTAAATTTTATTTAATTTTTCTTTAAGATCTATTTAAATTTTTTTAAAATTTTTTAAGTTTTATTTACCTTTTTTTAAGTTTTATTGAAATTTGATTTCAAAAATCCCCAAATTGCCTCATTTTATTCCTTAAAATTCACAGCTGGAAACTTTTTGGGTTTTATTTACATTTTATTTACATTTTATTTAAATTTTTTTTACATTTTATTTAAATTTTTGTTAAGTTTTATTGAAATTTTATTGACATTTTATTTCAAAAATCACCAAATTGCCTCATTTTATGCCTAAAATTCACAACTGGAAACTTCGGGGGGGGGGGGTGTTATTTAAATTTTATTGAAATTTTAGTAAAATTTTATTTAATTTTTTTAAGTTTTATTAAATGTCATTAAGTTTTATTTACTTTTTTTTTTAAATTTTATTGACTTTTTTTAACATTTTATTTCAAAAATCACCAAATTACCTGGTTTTATGCCTAAAATTCACAACTGGAAACTTCTGGGGGGTTTTATTTAAATTTTCATGAAATTTTATTTAAATTTTATTGAAATGTTATTTAATTTTTTTTAAGTTTTATTACATTTCTTTTAGTTTTATTTACATTTTTTTAAGTTTTAGTGACATTTTATTAAAATTTTATTTCAAAAATCACCAAATTACCTCATTTTATGCCTAAAATTCACAGCTGGAAACTTTTGGGGGTTTTATTTACATTTTATTTACATTTTATTTATTTTTTTTTTTACATTTTATTTAAAATTTTTTAAAGTTTTATTAAATTTTTATTGAAATTTTATTCTTAAAGTCACTATTATATCATTTTTCTTCAATTTATTTTTTATGTTTTATTTAAATTTTTTAAAGTTTTATTTAAATTTCATTTAAATTTTAATAAATTTGTTGAAGTTTGAAGGATTTTGGGGGAGAAAAAGTTCAAGTCCAGGTGAGGGTGAAGTTCTGGCCCAGCTCCAGCGCCAGCTCCGTGATCGTCAGCACCTGGGGGAGAGAAAAAACAACAAGAAATGGAATTTTCGTGATAAAAACACCCAAAAAAATGGATTTTTTGTGATTAAAAACCCAAAAATAGATTTTTTGTGATTAAAAACCCAAAAAGTGGATTTTTTGTGATTAAAAAACCCAAATAAATCGATTTTTTTATGGAAAAAAAAAACCAATAAATGGATTTTTCATTATAAAAAACGCCAATAAATGGATTTTCTATGATTAAAAAAAACAGAGAAATGGATTTTTCATGATAAAAAAACCCAAAATAAATCGAATTTAATGGTAAAATAACATAAATAATTGAATTTTTAGTGATAAAATCCTCAAAATAAAGGGACTTTTCATGATAAAAAAACCCAAATAAATGGATTTTTTGTGATTAAAAAACCTCAAATAAATGGATTTTTAGTAATAAAAAACCCAAATAAATGGATTTTTTTGTGATTAAAAACCCCAATAAATGGATTTTTTGTGATTAAAAACCAAAAAAATGGATTTTTTGTGATATAAACCCCAAATAAATGGATTTTTAGAAATAAAACAAAACAAAAAATGGATTTTTTGTAATTAAAACAAAAATGAAACAAAATAAAAATAAATATAGAAATAAAAATTAAAATAAAAATAAAAATGACAATAGAAATAAAAAATGAAACTGAAAATAAAAATTAAAATGAAATTAAAAATAAAATAAAAATAAAATAGAAATGAAAATTAAAGTAAAAGTAAAAATAACAATTAAAATAAATGTAAGAGTAAGAATGAAAATGAAAATAAGAAATAAAAATAAAAATAAAAATAAAAATGAAACTAAAAATAAAAATAAAATAGAAAACTTAAAATAAAAATAAAAATTAAAATGAAAACGAAAACAAAAGTAAAAATAAAAATAGAAATAAAGTAAAAGTTACAATAAAAATTGTTATAAAAATACAAAATGAAAATAAAAATCCAAACTGAAAATGAAAATAAAAACTAAAACAAAAATAAAAGTAAAAGTAAAAATAAAACTGAAAATAAAAATAAAATGAAAATAAAAAAAATTAAAATAGAAATTAAAATTAAAATGAAAATGAAAACAAAATAAAAATATAAATTAAAATAAAATAAAAATAGAAATTAAAATTAAAATGAAAATAAAAAAAATAAAAATAGAAATTAAAATGAAAATAAAAATAAAATTAAAATAGAAATTAAAATAAAAATTTAAATTAAGTAAAAATAAAAATTAAAAAAGAAACGAAAATGAAAATAAAAATAAAATTAAAATTGAAAATGAAACTAAAACTAAAATTTAAATGAAAATGAAAATTAAAAATAAAGATGAAAATAAAAAGAGAAATCAACCAGAAATCAACTTTTCAAACCTAGAAATGCAAATTAAAACAAAAATAAAAATATAATAAAAATAAAAATAAAATAAAAATAAAAATAAAATAATAATAAAACCGAAATAAAAATAAAAATGAAACAAAATAAAAATAAAAACAGAAATTAAAATTAAAATAAAAATTTAAATAAGGTAAAAATAAAAATTAAAAAAAATAAAAATGAAATGAAAATGGAAATAAAAAGAAAATTAGAAATTAAAATGAAAAGAAAAAATAAAATTAAAAATGAAAATAAAAATTAAAATTAAACTAAAACTAAAAATTTAAATTAAACTGAAAATGAAAAATAAAAATGAAAATAAAAATAGAAATGAAATAGAACTCAATTTTCAAATGTAGAAATGCAAATTAAAACAAAATAAAAATAAAATAAAAATAAAAATAAAATAAAAATAAAAATTAAATAAAAATAAAAATGAAACAAAAATAAAAACTAAATCAAAAAAAATGAAACAAAAATAAAAATAAAAATTGAAATTAAAATAAAAATTTAAATAAGGTTAAAATAAAAATTAAAAAAAATAGAAATGAAACGAAAATGGAAATAAAAATAAAATTAAAAATGAAAATAAAAATAAAAATGAAACTAAAACTCAAAATAAAATTTAAAAATCATATTACAACTCCAATAAAGTGTGTACCTGGGTGGTGCCGTCGTGCTCCACGCGGTGCCCGGACTGGATCTGCTGCCCGTTCCTCTCCACGCTGACCCCGCCCACGGGCGCGGCCACGCCCAGCACGCGGATCTGGGTGAACCGCAGAGCGTTGGGGTCGACGTAACCCCCGTGCAGAACACGCAGCTCCAGAACGTTCTGGAAACGGGCAGGAGAAAAATACAGGGCACCAAAATTCCCCTTTTCAGTTTTTAATTAATTTTTATTAATGTTTTATTAATAGATTATTAATAAATATTTATTCGTGCAATTATAAATTATATTATTTATTATATTATATTATATTATATATTATATTATAAATGCAATTATAAATTATATTATAAATTATAAATTCTATAAATTATAAATATCTATTTGTGCAATTCATTATGAATTCCAAATTAATATATAGTATATAAAAATATTTTTAATTAATTAAAAAATTATTAATAAAATTTAATAATATTAATAATTAATAATGAATTAATAAATAATATAAATTAATGAAATACATCTCTAAAAATATGTAATTAAAATAAATATTAATACGTCCGTGTAATTTGTTATGAATTTGAAATTAATATATACTATATAAAATATTATTATTTTAAATTAATTAAAATAATAATAAATTAATAATATTTTTAATAATATTAATAGTAATTAACAATAAATTAATAAATAATATGAATTAATTAACTAGATCTCTAAAAATATGTAATTAAAATAAATATTAATATGTTCGTGTAATTTGTTATGAATTCGAAATTAATATATACTATATAAAAGATTATTATTTAAAATTAATTAAAATAATAATAAATTAATAATAATTTTTATAATATTGATAGTAATTAATAATAAATTAATAAATAATTTAAATTAATTAAATACATCTCTAAAAATATGTAATTAAAATAAATATTAATAAGTCTGTGTAATTTGTTAGGAATTCGAAATTAATATATACTATATAAAAACATTATTTTTAAAAAATTAATTGAAATAATAATGAATTATTAATAATATTAATAATAATTAATAATGAATTAATAAATAATTTAAATTAATTAAATACATCTCTAAAAATATGTAATTAATACACATGATATACTATGTTTCTTAGTGTAATTGATATAATAATATCATTAATATACAATGTCATTATATTAATGGATATTATGGATATGATATCAATTAGAAATTAATATATAGTATATAAAAATATATAATTTATGTATATAATTAATTAAATGCATCTCTAAAAATAATATCAAAAATTTATACTTAATTTAAGAACTAATAAATTATAAATATAATATTGTCATTAGGCTTTATGTTATTATATGTACATATCTATTTTATATATTGTATATATACAATTATAATCTATATATTATATAACCTGTGTGTAATTTTTTTAATATTGTAAATAGTCTATTTTAATATAATAATAATTAATATAATATTTATCTTTTTATTGTGCTTGTATAATAATTATATTATTATATTATGTATTTTTATTATATTTTAGTATTACGAATTACAATTATATCATAATTATAATTTTTCTTATAATTATAATTAAAACAAATCATTATAATTTTTATATTTTATATATAACATATATATTACATGTTGTGTAATATAAATATGTATAATATATATAAATAAGGTATATAATATATAAATAAAGTATATATATAAAAATAAATAAATGAAGTATGATCTATAATTATAATCTATTTAATATATATCATCTATAATACAATATTGTAACATTGTAAACTGTGTATTAAAACATAAAATATAGTAATATATTTTTATATATTTTTATGTAATATATATTGTATATATGTAATATATATTTTATTTATATGTTTATATATTTAATATAAATTAAATTAATTAAAATTTAACTTAAATTTAATAAAAAATTTAAATAAATTAATTAAAATAAGTAAAATATTTATAATTTTTAGATTACAAACAATATAATTATAATATTGTAAATAGTCTATTGTACTCTAATATATATTATAGAAATATATATATATTTTATAAATATAGATTTTTATGTGTTACTGGATTATATATATCACATATATATTATTTCTCTTCTAATTTAATGTATATTATAAATTATATATTATATATTATACATAATAAAATTTATTTATAGCATTGTAAATAGCCTCTTATGATGTGTATTATTTAATATATTTAAAATATAAATATAAAATATAAATATATAAAAATATATAAATATAAAATATATAAGAATATAAAATATATTAAAATATAAATATATAAAATATAAATATATAAAAATAAATATATAAAATATAAAAAATATAAATATATAAATATATAAAATATCTAAAATTCCCCCTGTTGGTCACGTGACTCACGGTGTGGGCGGTGAATTCCATCAGCAGGTACCGCCCGGCCTCGACCGTGTCTGGGGAGGGGAAAGAAAATCAGGGATAAAAGGAAAGAAATTTGATTGGATTAGGAAGGAAAATAAAAATAAAATAAAAATTAACATTTAAAAATTAAAATTTAATGTTAAAGGTGAAAATGAAATTAAGGGGGAAAATAAGAATTAACAAATCCAAATTTAAGATAAACCCAAAAAAATTAGAGTGAAAATCAAATTTAATATTTAAAGTTAAAATTAAAATTTTAATTAAAAAAAATTAAAAATTTAAAATTAAAAGGGAAAATTAAACTTTAAAATTAAAAGCACGAAAAATGAAATGACAGGGAAAATAAAAATTCATTTAAAAAATTGGAATTTAAAGTTAAAAATGGAAATGAAATTACGGTGAAAATAAGAATTAAAACTCAACATTTAAAATGAGACGGAAAAAAGATCAATCAATTATGCAAATGAGGCGCTGTGACCATTTTTCAAGCAATTAATTATTCAAATGAGGATCAGTGGCCACTGGGTGAATCAATCAATTATGCAAATGAGGGGCAATGATCACTGGGTGATTAAATAATTTTTTAAATGAGGGGTTGTGACCACTGAGTGAGTAAATTAATTAACACAAATGAGGGGCAGTGGCCACTCATCGAGCCAATTAATTATTCAAAGAAAAGGGCGGTGGCCACTGGGCAAGTCCATTAATTATGCAAATGAGGGGCTGTGGCCACTGAGCAGGTCAATTAATTACACAAGTGATGGGTGGTGAGTAAATTAATTATGCAAAAAAGGGAAGCTGGCCATTGGACGAGCTGATTAATTTCAGAAATGAGGGGCTCTGGCCACTGTGTGAGCCAATTAATTATGCAAATGAGGGGCAACCGTCACTGGGTGAATCAATTAATTATTGAAATGAGGGGCGGTGGCCTCTCCAGTTAATTAATTGCACAAATGACAGTCGGTGACCACCGGACGAGTAAATTAATTATGCAAATCAGGGGCTGCGGCCACTTATCGAGCCGATTAATTATGCAAATGAGAGGTGGGGAGCCAATCAATTATGCAAATGAGGGGGAGGGGTCTCACCGATGCCGACGCCGTCGTCCCAGAAGAGGCTCCCGCGGGCCCGGAGGGCGTCGTCCAGAGCCACCGTCAGGCTCAGAGCGTTCCGCCGGCTGGAAAGGGGGGAACGGGGAGGGAAATTGGGAATGGGGAGGGAAAATTGGGAATGGGGGCAGGAAAATGGGGAATGGGGAGGGAAAAGTGGGAATGGGGCGGGAAAAGTGGGAATGGGGAGGGAAAAATGGGAATGGGGAGGGAAAATTGAGAATGGGGAGGGAAAAGGGGAATGGGGGAGGGAAAATGGGAATGGGGAGGGAAAAGTGGGGATGGGGAGGGAAAAGTGGGAATGGGGAGGGAAAATTGGGAATGGGGAGGGAAAAGTGGGAATGGGGCGGGAAAAGTGGGAATGGGGAGGGAAAAATGGGAATGGGGAGGGAAAAGTGGGAATGAGGGTGGGAAAATGGGGATGGGGAGGGAAAAGTGGGAATGGAGTGGGAAAAGTGGGGATGGGGAGGGAAAAATGGGAAGGGGGGAGGGAAAGAGGGAAAAAGGAGGGAGGGAGGAAGCCCGGGGTGGGCGTGGCTGCCATTGATGGGTGGGTGTGGCTGCCATTTACCTGGGTGGGTGTGGCTGCCATTTACCTGGGTGGGTGTGGTTTCCATTTACCTGGGTGGGTGTGTCTGATCTCCCCTGGGTGGGTGTGGCTGACCTCACTTGGGTGGGTGTGGTTTCCGTTTACCTGAGTGGGTGTGGCTTCGATTGACATGTGAGCGTGGCTGATCTCACTTGGGTGGGTGTGGCTGCCATTTACCTGGGTGGGCGTGGCTGCCATTTACCTGGGTGGGTGTGGCTGCAATTTACCTGGGTGGGTGTGGCTGCAATTTACCTGGGTGGGCGTGGCTACCATTGACCTGGGTGGGTGTGTCTGACCTCAGGTGGGTGGGTGTGGCTACCATTTACCTGTGTGGGTGTGGCTTCCATTTACCATGGTGGGTGTGTCTGATCTCACCTGGGTTGGTTTGACTGCCATTTACCTGAGTGGGTGTGTCTGATCTCACCTGGGTGGGTGTGACTGCCATTTACCTGGGTGGGTGTGTCTGACCTAACTTGGGTGGATGTGGTTTCCATTTACCTGGGTGGGTGTGGCTTCCTTTGATGTTTGGGTGTGTCTGACCTCACGTGGGTGGGTGTGGCTTCCATTTACCTGGATGGGTGTGTCTGACCTCACTTGGGTGGGTGTGGCTTCCATTTACCTGGGTGAGTGTGGCTGCCATTTACCTGAGTGGGTATGGCTACCATTGATGTGTGGGTGTGTCTGATCTCACCTGGGTGGGTGTGGTTTCCACTTACCTGGGTGGGTGTTTCTGATCTCACCTGGGTGAGTGTGGCTACCATTTACCTGGGTGGGCGTGGCTTGCATTTACCTGGGTGGGTGTGTCTGCCATTTACCTGGGTGGTTGTGTCTGATCTAACCTGGGTGGGTGTGGCTTCTATTGATGTTTGGGTGTGTCTGATCTCATATGGGTGGACATAGTTGCCACTTACCTGTGTGGGTGTGTCTGATCTCCCTGAGTGGGTGTGACTGCCATTTACCTGGGTGGGTGTGTCTGATCTCCCCTGGGTGGGTGTGGCTGCCATTTACCTGGGTTGGTTTGACAGCCATTTACCTGGGTGGGTGTGGCTTCCTTTGATGTGTGGGTGTGTCTGATCTCCCCTGGGTTGGTTTGACTGCAATTTACCTGAGTGGGTGTGGCTTCCATTTACCTGGGTGGGCGTGACTACAATTTACCTGGATGGGTGTGTCTGATCTCACTTGGGTGGGTGTGTCTGCTCTTACCTGAGTGGGTGTGACTGCCATTTACCTGGATGGGTGTGTCTGATCTCCCCTGGGTGGGCGTGGCTTCCATTTACCTGGATGGATGTGTCTGATCTCCCCTGGGTGGGTGTGGCTGCAAGTTACCTGAGTGGGTGTGGCTACCATTGATGTGTGGGTGTGGTTGCCATTTACCTGAGTGGGTGTGGTTTCCACTTACCTGGTTGGGTGTGTCTGATCTTACCTGGTTGGGTGTGTCTGATCTCCCCTGGGGGGGCATGGCTGCCATTTACCTGGGTGGGTGTGGCTACAATTTACCTGGGTGGGTGTGTCTGACCTCACCTGGGTGGGTGTGTCTGAGATCCCTTGAGTGGGCATGGCTGCCATTTACCTGGGTGGGTGTTTCTTATCTCACCTGTGGGTGTGTCTGATCTCACCTGGGTGGGTGTGGCTGCCATTTACCTGGGTGGGTGTGGCTGCCATTTACCTGGGTGGGTGTGACTGCCATTTACCTCGGTGGGTGTGGCTTTCACTTACATGAGTGGGTGTGGCTTCCATTTACCTGGGTGGATGTGTCCAATCCCACCTGGGTGGGTGTGGCTGCCATTTACCTGGGTGGGTGTGTCTGATCTCACCTGATTGGGCGTTGCTGCCATTTACCTGGGTGGGTGTGTCTGATCTCACCTGGGTGGGCGTGTCTGATCTCCCCTGGGTGGGTGTGGCTGCCATTTACCTGGGTGGGTGTGGCTGCCATTTACCTGGGTGGGTGTGTCTGATCTCCCCTGGGTGGGCGTGGCTACCATTTACCTGGGTGAGTGTGGCTTCCATTTACCTGGGTGGGTGTGGCTTCCATTTACCTGGGTGGGTGTGTCTGATCTCACCTGGGTGGGCGTGGCTGCCATTTACATGGGTGGGTGTGTCTGACCTCACTTGGGTGGGTGTGGCTTCCATTTACCATGGTGGGTGTTTCTGATCTCCCCTGGGTGGGTGTGGCTGCCATTTACCTGGGTGGGTGTGGCTTCCATTTACCTGTGGGGGTGTGTCTGACCTCACTTGGGTGGGTGTGGCTGCCATTTACCTGGGTGGGTGTGTCTGATCTCCCCTGGGTGGGCGTGGCTGCCATTTACCTGGGTGGGTGTGGCTTTCTTTGATGTTTGGGTGTGTCTGATCTCCCCTGGGTGGGCGTGGCTTCCATTTACCTGGGTGGGTGTGTCTGATCTCACCTGGGTGGGTTTGACTGCCATTTACCTGAGTGGGTGTGAGTGCCATTTACCTGGGTGGGCGTGTCTTCCCTCACTTGTGGGCGTGTCCCTCCCCCTGTGGGCGTGTCCCTCCCCCCGTGGGCGTGTCCCCCCCGTGGGCGTGTCCCCCTCACCTGTAGGTGGTGTTATTGGCCGGTTCCTGCTGGGGCAGGATGCTCCCTCCCCTGACGTGCAGGTTGATGTGCCCGAGCGGCGCCGGCAGCTCCACGAATTGACGTCGAATTCCGACCTCCTCCCCCTGGGAAAGGGCGGGAAAAACAACCCAAAAACATCAAAATTAAAACCTAAAAAAATTAAAAATGAAAAGAAAAAAATTACCTCGAAATTTGGCTCCTGTTTGGTGAAATTATTGGGGTTTATTGATTTTTTTTTTTAGGTTTGGTTTTTTAAGATTTTTGAACTTTTTGCTGATTTTTTTTTTAAGGAATTAATGTTCTTGATTGTTGCGATTTTTAATTTTAGTTGCTTAAGATTTATTAGGATAAAGTTAAGTAAAAAAAAAATAAGAAAGGAAAACAAATTAAATAAAAATAAAATAAAATAAAATGAAATGAAATAAAATAAAATGAAATAAAAGTAAGATAAAATAAGATAAAATAAAAATAAGATAAGATAAAATAAAATAAAATTAAAATAAGATAAAATAGGGTAAAATAGAATAAAAATAAAATAAAATAAAAATAAGATAAAATAAGATAAAATAAAAATAAGATAAAATAAAATGAAAATAAGATAAAATAGGGTAAAATAGAATAAAAATAAAATAAAATAAAATAAAATAAAACAAAATAAAATAACATAAAATAAAAATAACATAAAATAAAATTAAAATAAAATAAGGTACAAATTGAACCATCTTGCATCGGGCAGATATGGGTTAGGGTTGAGTTTAGGGTCAGGTTTAGTGTCAGGGTTAATTTTAGGCTCAGGTTTAGTCTCAGGTTTAGGTTCAGGTTTGGGATCACGTTTGGGGTCAGGTTTAGGCTCAGGTTTGGGGTCAGCTTTAGGCTCAGATTTAGGCTCAGGGTTAGGTTCAGGTTTAGGTTCAGTGTTAGGATTGAGTTTAGGATCAGCATCAGGTTTAGGGTCAGGTTTGGGGGCAGGGTTAATTTTAGACTCAGGTTTAGGCTCAGCTTTAGGCTCAGCTTTGGGGTCAGCTTTGGGCTCAGGTTTAGGTTCAGGGTTAGGGTTGAGTTTAGGGTTAGGTTTGGGGTCAGGGTTAGGGTTGAGTTTAGGTTTAGGTTCAGGTTTAGGCTCAGGTTTAGGTTCAGGTTTAGGTTCAGGGTTAGTGTTGAGTTTAGGGTCAGGTTTGGGCTCAAGATTAGGGTTAGGATTGAGTTTAGGGTTTAGGCTCAGGTTTGGGCTCAGAGTCAGGGTTAGGGTTGAGTTTAGGGTCAGGTTTAGGGTCAGGATTAGGGTTAGGGTTATTTTAGGGTTTAGGCCCAGCTTTAGGCTCAGCTTTAGGCCCAGGTTTGGGGTCAGGGTCAGGTTTAGGCTTGAGTTTAGGCCCAGGTTTGGGCTCAGGATTAGGGTTAGGGTTATTTTAGGGTTTAGGCCCAGCTTTAGGCTCAGCTTTAGGCCCAGGTTTGGGGTCAGGATTAGGGTTAGGGTTATTTTAGGTTTAGTTCCAGCTTTAGGCTCAGCTTTAGGCCCAGGTTTGGGCTCAGGATTAGGGTTAGGGTTATTTTAGTGTTTAGACCCAGCTTTAGGCCCAGCTTTAGGCCCAGGTTAGGGTTGAGTTTAGGGTCAGGTTTGGGGTCAGGGTCAGGTTTAGGGTTGAGTTTAGGGTCAGGTTTGGGCTCAGGGTCAGGGTTAGGGTTCAGTTTAGGCCCAGGTTTGGGGTCAGGGTCAGGTTTAGTGTTTAGGCTAAGCTTTAGGCCCAGGTTAGGGTTGAGTTTAGTGTTTAGGCCCAGCTTTAGGCCCAGCTTTAGGCCCAGGTTTGGGCTCAGGGTCAGGTTTAGTGTTTAGGCCCAGCTTTAGGCCCAGCTTTAGGCCCAGGTTTGGGGTCAGGATTAGGGTTAGGGTGTGATTAGGGTTTAGGCCCAGCTTTAGGCCCAGCTTTAGGCCCGGGTTGGTCACTCACGGTGTAGAAGTCGAACCAGCGCGCGTCGGGCAGGTACAAACGCAGCGAGCTCAGCCCCTGTGGGGACACAGCCACGGACAGAATGGAGCCCAAACCCTCCGGAATTCCTGGGATGAGCCCAAAGCCCTCAGGAATTTCCAGGAATTATCCCAAAATCCCAAATCCCTCAGGAATTTCCTGGAATGATTTTCCCACCACCCCAATCCCAAAGCCCAAATTCCTCAGGAATTTCTGGCTGATTTTCCCTGATGCCAAATCCCAAATCCCCCAGGAATTCCCAGGAATGATCCCAAATCCCAAAGCCCAAATCCCTCAGGAATTTCCTGGGATGATCCCAAATCCCAAATCCCTCAGGAATTCCCTGGTATGATCCCAAATCCCAAATCCCTCAGGAATTCCTGGATGATTTTCCCTGATCCCAAATCCCTCAGGAATTCCCAGGGATGATCCCAAATCCCTCGGGGATCCCCAGGAATGATCCCTAATCCCAAATCCCTGGGATGATCCCAAATCCCAAATCCCTCAGGAATTCCTAGGAATGATCCCAAATCCCTTGGGAATTTCTGGCTGATTTTCCCTGATCCCAAATCCCAAATCTCTTGGGAATTCCTGGAATGATTTTCCCACCACCCCAATCCCAAATCCCTTGGGAATTCCTGGGAATTATCCCAAATCCCAAATCCCTGGGGAATTCCCAGATGATTTTCCCTCATCCCAAATCTCTTGGGAATTCCTGGGATGATTTTCCCATCACCTTGATCCCAATTCCCTCAGGAATCCCCTGGAATGATCCCAAATCCCAAATCCCTCACGAATTCCCAGATGATTTTCCCTCATCCCAAACCCCAAATCCCTTGGGAATTCCTGGGAATGATCCCAAATCCCTGGGGAATTCCTGGATGATTTTCCCTCATCCCAAATCCCTTGGGAATCCCCAGGGATGATCCCAAATCCCAAATCCCACGGGAATTCCCAGGAATGATTTTCCCACCACCCCAATCCCAAATCCCTGGGGAATTCTCTGGAATGATCCCAAATCCCTCAGGAATTCCCTAGTAATGATCCCAAATCCCAAATTCCTCAGGAATTCTCTGGAATGATCCCAAATCCCAAATCCCTTGGGAATTCCTGGATGATTTTCCTGATCCCAAATCCTGAATCTCCAAGGAATTAATGGATGATTTTCCCACCCATCCTGATCCCAAATCCCTCAGGAATTCTGAGAATGATCTCAAAATCTCAAATCCCTGGGGAATTCCTGGACGATTTTCCCCCTACCCTGATCCCAAATCCCTGGGGAATTCTTGGATGATTTTCCCTCATCCCAAATCCCGAATCTCTTGGGAATTCCTGGATGATTTTCCCACCACCCCAATCCCAAATCCCAAATCAAGAATTCCCAGGAATGATCCCAAATCGCAAATCCCTCAGGAATTCCTGGGAATGATTTTCCCCCCACCCTGATCCCAAATCCCTGGGGAATTCCCTGGGATGATCCCAAAATCCCAAATCCCTGGGGAATTCCCAGATGATTTTCCCCCACCCAGATCCCAAATCCCTCAGGAATTCCTGGATGATTTTCCCTGATCCCAAATCCTGAATCTCTTGGGAATTCCTGGATGATTTTCCCACCCATCCTGATCCCAAATCCCTCAGGAATTCTGAGAATGATCTCAAAATCTCAAATCCCTGGGGAATTCCTGGACGATTTTCCCCCTACCCTGATCCCAAATCCCTGGGGAATTCCTGGATGATTTTCCCTGATCCCAAATCCCGAATCTCTTGGGAATTCTTGAATGATTTTCCCACCACCCCAATCCCAAATCCCTGGGGAATTCCCAGGAATGATCCCAAATCCCAAATCCCTCAGGAATTCCTGGGATGATTTTCCCACCATCCTCATCCCAAACCCCTCCAGAATTCCCAGGAATGAACCCAAAATCCCAAATCCCACGGGAATTCCCAGATGCTTTTCCCTCATCCCAAATCTCAAATCTCTTGTGAATTCCTGGATGATTTTCCCACCATCCCAATCCCAAATCCCAAATCCCTCAGGAATTCCTAGGATGATTTTTCCACCACCCAAATCCTAAATCCCTCGGGAATTCCCAGATGATTTTCCCTGATCCCAAATCCCGAATCTCTTGGGAATTCCTGGATGATTTTCCCACCACCCCAATCCTAAATCCCTCAGGAATTCCCAGGATGATTTTCCCACCACTCCAATTCCAAATCCCTTGGGAATTCATGGGAATGATCCCAAGTCCCAAATCTCTTGAGCATTCCTGGGATGATTTTCCCTCCACCCCAATCCCAAATCCCAAATCCCTCAGGAATTCCTGGATGATTTTCCCTCATCCCAAATCCCAAATCCATTCAAGAATTCCCAGGATGATTTTCCCCCCACCCTGATCCCAAATCCCTTGGGAATCCCCAGGGATGATCCCAAATCCCAAATCCCTGGGGAATTCCCTCATCCCAAATCTCTTGGGAATTCCTGGGATGATTTTCCCATCATCCTGATCCCAATTCCCTCAGGAATCCCCTGGAATGATCCCAAATCCCAAATCCCTCACGAATTCCCAGATGATTTTCCCCCCACCCTGATCCCAAATCCCTTGGGAATTCCTGGGAATGATCCCAAAATCCAAATCCCTCGGGAATTCCCAGATGATTTTCCCTCATCCCAAATCCCTCGGGAATCCCCAGGGATGATCCCAAATTCCAAATCCCTCGGGATTTTCTGGGATGATTTTCCCACCACCCTGATCCCAAATCCCAAATCCCTCAGGAATTCCCGGGGCTGATTTTCCCACCATTCCAATCCCAAATCCCTCAGGAATTCCCAGGGATGATCCCAAAATCCCAAATCCCTGGGGAATTCCTGGATGATTTTCCCTGATCCCAAATCCCAAATCCCTCAGGAATTTCCTGGATGATTTTCCCACCACCCTGATACCAAATCTCAAATCCCTGCTGGAATTCTGGGCTGATTTTCCCCCCATTCCCAACTTTTTTCTCCCATTCCCAATTTTTTCCCCCATTCCCAATTTTTCCTCCATTCCCAATTTTTTTCCCAATTTTTCCCCCATTTCCAATTTTTTCCCCCGTTCCAAATTTTTTCCCAACTATTTTTCACCCATTCCCAATTTTTCCCATTCCCAAATTTTTCCCAATTTTTTCCCAAGTTTTTTTCCCAATTTTTTTCCCAATTTTTCCCCCCATTCCCAATTTTTTTTCCCGTTTTTCCCTTCATTCCCAATTTTTTCCCAATTTTTCCCCCCATTCCCTCCCAAGTTTTTTCCCAATTTTTTCCGAATTTTTCTCCAATTTTTTTCCCATTCCCAATTTTTTTTCTTAATTTTTTTCCCAATTTTTACCCCCATTCCCAAATTTTTCCCCCCCATTCCCAATTTTTTTCCCAATTTTATCCCCCATTCCCGAATTTTTTTCCCCCCATTCCCAAATTTTTCCCAATTTTTTTTTCCAATTTTTCCCCCATTCCCAATTTTTCCCAATTTTTTTCCCCCCATTCCCGGTTTTTTTCAGGACCTCTTCCAGGACGGGGCTGATGAGCAGCCCCTCCCCCCACAGGAACTGCTGGGAAAGATTCCAGGTGGTTGGGTCAGTCACGAACCTGCGGGGAAGGGGAGAAAATGGGAATAAAAATGGGGATTAAATTGAAATTAAATTGAAATTTAATGGGAAAAAAATAGGGAAAAAATGGGAAAAAAATAGGGAAAAAATGGGAATAAATGGGAATTAAATTGAAATTAAATTGGGAATAAAATGGGAATAAAATGGGAATTAAATGGGAATTAAATTGAAATTTAATGGGAAAAAATGGGAAAAAAATGGGAAGAAAAATGGGAAGAAAATGGGAAGAAAATGGGAATAAAATGGGGAAAAAATGGGGGAAAAATGGGAATAAAATGGGAATTAAATGGGAATTAAATGGGAATAAAAGGGGAAGAAAATGGGAAAAAAATGGGAAGAAAAATGGGATCAAAAATGGGAATAAAATGGGAATAAGGGTAAAGGAAAAGGTAAAAATAGAAATTAAGAAATAGAAATAGAAATGGAAATAAAGGAAATAAAAATGGGAATAAAATGGAAATGAAATGGGAATAAAATTGAAACAAAATGGGAATAAAATGGGAATAAAATGGGAATAAAATGAGAATTAAATTGGGAATAAAATGGGAATAAAATGGGAATAAATGGGAATTAAATTGAAATTTAATGGGAAAAAATGGGAAGAAAATGGGAATTAAATGGGAAAAAATGTGAAGAAAATGGGAATAATGGGGAGAAATATGGGAAGAAAATGGGAAAAAATGGGAATAAAAATGGGAATAAAATGGGAAAAAAATGGGAATTAAAAATGGGAAGAAAATAAAGAAAAAGGTAAAAATAGGAATTAAAAAAATAGAAATAGAAAAAATGTGAAAATAAAAAAAATCATCAAAAATAGAGATAAAAATAGAAATTAAAAAAATAAAAATAAAAAATAGAAATTAAAAATTAGAATTTAAAATAGAAATTAAAAAGTAGAAAAATGCGAAAATAAAATAAAAATAGAAATTAAAATAATAGAAAGAAAAAAGTGAAAATAAAAAATAATCAAAAAGACATTTAAAAAAATAGAAATTAAAAACAGAAATTAAAAAATAGTAATTAAAAAAGAGAAATAAAAAAATAGGAAGAGAAATTAAAAAATAGAAATTAAAAAAATAGAAATTAAAAGATAGAAATAGACAAAAGAGAAAATAAATAATAATAAATAATAGAAATAGAAATTGAAATTAAAAAAGGCATTAAAAATGGAAATAGAAATTGGAAAAAAAGGGAAATTAAAAAGGGAATAAAAATGGGAATAAAAATAAAGGAAAGGGTAAAATATAGAAATTAAAAAATAGAATAAAAATGGGAAAAAAGTAAAGAAAAAGGTAAAAATAGAAATTAGGAAATAGAAATAAAGGGAATAAAAATGGGAAGAAAATGGGAATGAAAAATAGGAATAAAATGAGAATAAAATGGGAATAAATTGGGATTAAAATGGGAATAAAATGGGAAGAAAATGGGAAGAAAATAGGAATAATAGGAATAAATATGGGAATAAATTGGGAATAAAAATGGGAAATAAATGGGAATAAAATGAGAAAAAAATGGGAATAAAATGGGAATAAAATGGAAATGGAAAAAAATGGGTATAAAATTGAAATAAAATGGGAAAAAATGGGAAGAAAATGGGAAGAAAATGGGAAGAAAATGGGAAGAAAATGGAAAAATGGAAATAAAAATGGGAATAAAATAGGAATAAAATGGGAATAAAATGGGAATAAAATGAGAATAAAATGAGAATAAAATGGGAATAAAATGGGAAAAAATGGGAATAAAAATGGGAATAAAATGGGAATAAAATGGGGGAAAATGGGAATAATGGGAATAACTAGAAATGAAAATTGAAATAAAAATAGAAATGAAAATAGAAATGAAAATAAAATTCGAAATGGAAATAGAAAAAAATAGAAATTAAAATAGAAATAAAAATAGAAATAGAAATAAAAATCGAAATGAAAATCGAAATAAAAATAGAAAATAGAAATAAAAATAAAAATAGGAATGAAAATAGAAATAAAAATAGAAATTAAAATGAAATTAGAAATGGAAATAGAAAAAAATAGAAATTAAAATAAAAATAAAAATTAATCTTGAAATCAAATTAAAAGCAGAACCAGAACTAAAAACCAAAATGAACTGAACTGAACTGAAATGAAATGAAATGAAATGAACTGAACTGAACTGAACTGAAATGAAATGAAATGAAATGAAATAAATGAGAAATGAAATGAAATTAAATTAAATTAAATGAAATGAACTGAAATGAACTGAAATGAACTGAACTGAAATGAACTGAACTGAACTGAAATGAAATAAATGAAATAAATGAAATAAATGAAATGAAATGAAATGAAATGAAATGAAATGAAATGTAAATGAAATGAAATGAAATGAAATGAAATGTAAATGAACTGAACTGAACTGAAATGAAATGAAATGAAATGAAAGGAAATGAAATGAAATGAAATGAACTGAACTGAACTGAAAAATGAAATGAAATGAACTGAAATGAAATGAACTGAACTGAAATGAAATGAAATTAAATTAAATTAAATTAAACGCGATTTAAACAATTACAAATTGAAGGGGTCTCACTCGTGCAGGAGGGGCCTGACCACGGTGTGGCCGCCGCTGTGGGCGTGGAACAGCAGCGTGTACAGGTGGGGCAGCAGCCGGTACCGCGTCAGCAGAACCGCCCGCGACAGCTCCGCGAAGGCAGAATCCCAACCCACCGGATCCTGGCGCTGGGGAACACGGATAAGGGGAAATTGGGATGGGAAATGGGGAATTTCCAGGGGTTAGGGGGGAATTTGGGGGTTTTTCGGGGGGTAAATTGAATTTTTATTCTGAAAATTGGAGAGGTTTTAGTTGTAAATTTGGGGGTTTGGGGAGTAAATTGAATTTTTATGCTGAAAATCGGAGGGGGTTTAGTTGTAAATTTAGATTTTAGGGGGAAATTGAATTTTAAACCAGGAATTTGGAGGGGTTTTAGTTGTAAATTTGGGGGTTTTGGGAGTAAATTGAATGTTTATGTAGAAATTCAGAGGGGTTTTAGTTGTAAATTTGGGGTTTTGGGGGGTAAATTGAATTTTTATGCAGAAATTCAGAGGGTTTTAGTTGTAAATTTGGGGTTTTTGGGGGCATAAATTGAATTTTAAACCAGGAATTTGGAGGGGTTTTAGTTGTAAATTTGGGGGGTTTGGGGGGTAAATTGAATTTTTATGTGGAAATTTGGAGGGTTTTTAGTTGTAAATTTGGGGTTTGGGGAGTAAATTGAATGTTTATGTTGAAAATCAGAGGAGTTTTAGTTGTAAATTTGGGGTTTTGGGGGAAAATTGAATTTTTTGTAAATTTGGAGGTTTTGGGGAGTAAATTGAATTTTTATGGGGAAATTCAGAGGGGTTTTAGTTGTAAATTTGGGGGTTTTGGGGGGAAAATTGAATTTTTATGTGGAAATTCGGAGGGGTGTTAGTTGTAAATTTGGGGGGTTTGGGGGGTAAATTGAATGTTTATGTGGAAATTCAGAGGGGTTTTAGTTGTAAATTTGGGGTTTTTTGGGGGGTAAATTGAATTTTTATGCAGAAATTCAGAGGGTTTTAGTTGTAAATTTAGATTTTAGGGGGGAAATTGAATTTTAAACCAGGAATTTGGAGGGTGTTAGTTGTAAATTTGGGGGTTTTGGGGAGTAAATTGAATTTTTATGTGGAAATTTGGAGGGGTTTTAGTTGTAAATTTGGGGGTTTTGGGGGGGTAAATTGAATTTTAAACCAGGAATTTGGAGGCTTTTTAGTTGTAAATTTGGGTTTTTGGAGAGAAAATTGATTTTTTATGCAGAAATTTGGAGGGTTTTTACTTCTAAATTTAGATTTGGGGGGGGGGGGATTCTTTATTATTACCTATAAATTGAGTGAAATTTCAGCCAGAAATTTGGGGAATTTTTATTCAGAAATTCAGGGATTTTTCAGTCAGGAATTCAGGGAATTTTCATCCAGAAATTCAAATATTTGGTGAAAAAATTAATCTCATTTTCACCCAGAAATTCAGAGAATTATCGTCCATAAATTCAAACAATTTTCATGGAAAAATTCGTATATTTGGTGGAAAAATATTCTCATTTGCACCCATAAATTGAGAGAATTTTCATCCCAAAAATTCAGAAAATTTTCATTCAGAAATTCAGGGAATTTTCATTCAGGAATTTATGGATTTGGGGAGAAATTAATCTCATTTTCACCCTGAAATTCAGAGAATTTTCACCCATCAATTCAAATGAATTTCACCCATAAATTCAGAGATTTTTTTTTTTTTCAGAAATTTAAGGAATTTTGGCAAAAAAATGGGGTGAAATGGAGGGAAAATTGAGGGAAAATTGAGGGAAAATGGGGGGAAAATGGGGGAAAATTGAGGGAAAATGAAGGAAAAATGGGGGGAAATGGAGGAAATGGAGGGGAAATACTGGAAATGTGTGAGAAAATGGAGGGAAAATTGAGGAAATAAAGGAAAAATTGGAGGAGAATGGAAGGAAAATGGAGGGAAAATGAGGGAAAATTGAGGGAAAATGGAGGGAAAATGAGGGGAAATGGAGGAAATAAAGGAAAAATTGGAGGACAGCGGAAGGGAAATGGAGAAAAAATTGTGGGAAAATGAAGGGAAATGAAGGAAAATGGGGGAAATGGGGGAAAAAGGAGGGAAAATGGATGTGAAATGGAAGGAAAATGGGGGGAAAATGGGGGGAGAATGGGGGGAAAAGGAGGGAAAATGAGAGGGAGAAGGAGGGAAAATTGGAGGGAAAATGGAGGGAAAAAGAGGGGGAAATGGGAAAAAATAGGGGAAAATGGGTGAAAATGGAGGGAAAATGGAAGGAAAACAGAGGGAAAATGAGGGAAAATGGAGGGGAAATACTGGAAATATGTAGGAAAATTGAGGAAATAAAGGAAAAATTGGAGGTGAATGGAAGGAAAATGGAGGGAAATGGAAAAAAATGGAGGAAAAAATGTGGAAAATGAGGGAAAATGGAGTGTAAATGGAGGGAAATGAAGGGAAATTTTGGGAAATCAGGAAAGGAGCCTCTGGAATGTCCCACCCTGGCTCCTTTGCCATTGTGGTTGCAGGAGTAGGGGTAGAAGGCTCCCAGTTCCATCCAGGAAGGAAAAATGGGAGGAAAATGGGGGAGAAATGAGAGGAGAATGGAGGAAAATGGAGGGAAAATTGGAGGGAAAAATGGAGGGAAAATGGAGGGGAAAATGGGGGGGAAAAGAGGGGCAAATGGGGGGAAATGGAGGGAAAAATGCAGAGGAAATGGAGGGAAAATTGGAGGGAAAATGGAGGGAAAAAGAGGGGGAAAATGGAGCGAAATTGGAGGGAAAATGGAGCGAAATTGGAGGGAAAATGGGGGAGAAATGAGGGAGAAATGAAGGAAAATGGAGGGAAAATGGAGAGAAAATGGAGGAAAAGTGGAGGGAATAAAGGAAAAATTGGAGGACAATGGAGGAAAATGGGGGGAAATGGAGGAAAATTGAGGAAAAATGGGGGGAAATGGAGGAAAATGGAGTGTAAATGGAGGAAAATGAAGGAAAATGTGGGAAAATCAGGAAAGGAGCCTCTGGAATGTCCCACCCTTGATCCTTTGCCGTTGTGGTTGTGGGAGTAGGGGTAGAAGGTTCCCAGTTCCATCCAGGAAGGAAAAATGGGGGGGAAATGGGGGGAAATGAAGGAAAATGCAGGGAAAACGGAAGGAAAATGGAGGGAAAATGGAGGGAAAATGGGGGGAAATGGAGGGGGAAATGGAGGAAAAATGGAGGAAAAATTGGAGGGAAAATGGAGGGAAAATGGGGGAGAATGGGGGAAAAATGGGGGAAATGGAGGGAAAATGGAGGAAAAACAGGGAAAAATGAAGGAAAAATGGGGGGAAATGGAGGAAAATGGAGTGTAAATGGAAGGAAAATGGAGGAAAATTGGTGAAAATGAAGGAAAATGGAGGGAAAATTAAGGAAAATTGGAGGAAAATGAAAGGAAAATGGAGGGAATGGAGGAAAAATGGGGAGAAATTGAGGGAAAATGGAGGTAAATGGAAGAAAATTGAGGAAAAAATGTGGAAAATGAGGGAAAATGGAGTGTAAATGGAGGAAAATGGAGGGAAAATGAAGGGAAAATGAAGGGAAATTTAGGAAAATTAGGAAAGGAGCCTCTGGAATGTCCCACCCTGGATCCTTTTCCGTTGTGGTTTCGGGAGTAGGGGTAGAAGGCTCCCAGTTCCATCCAGCGGGCGCAGAGCTCGTAGGTGGAATCTTGGAAGAATCCGCAAATGTCGGCGCCGCTCTGGGAAAAAAAACCCGGAAATTACCGGGAATTCCAACCCAAATCCCGGGATTTTGGGGGTGGGGAGGGAGGAATGGGTGGGACTTACGTAGGGGATGCCGAAGAGGCTGAATTCCAACATTCCTGGGGGGAAAAAGAGGGATTTAGGAGGGAAAATTGAAAAAAAATGGGAATTTGGGGAGAAAAAAATGGGATTTGGGATGGAAATTTAAAAAAATTTGGGAATTTTGGGGTGAAAAGGGAGAATTTGGGATGGGAATTTTAAAAAATGTGGAATTTTAGAGGTAAAAAGGTGGAATTTGGGATGGAAATTTAAAAAAATGGGAATTTTTGGGGTTAAAAAATGGGAATTTTGGGATTAAAAAGGGGAATTTGGGATGGGAATTTAAAAAAATTTGGGAATTTTGGGGGGAAAAAGGTGGAATTTGGGATGGAAAATCAAGAAAAATTGGGAATTTGGGGGTAAAAGGTGGGATTTGGGATGGAAATTTTAAAAATTGGGAATTTGGGGGCTAAAAATATGATTATTGGGAAAGAAAATAAGGAATATATGTAGAATTTGGACTAAAAATGTGATTTTTAGGAAGGAAAATATGAAATAAATTTGGAATTTTGCTCAAAAAATGTGATTTTTAGGAAGAAAAATATGAAATAAATATGGAATTTTGGGCTAAAAATGTGATTATTGGGAAGGAAAATAAGAAATAAATATGGAATTTTGGTTAAAAATTTGATTATTGTAAGGAAAATGAGGAAAAAATGGAATTTTGGCTCAAAAAATGTGATTTTTAGGAGGGAAAATGATGAATAAATATGGAATTTTAGCTCCAAAAATTTGATTTTTAGGGAAAGAAACTGAGGAAAAAAAATGGAATTTTGGTTCCAAAAAAATGTGATTTTTAGGGAGGAAAATGAGAAATAAATATGGAGTTTTAGTCTAAAAAAAAATGATTTTTTGGGAGGGAAATCAAGAAAAAACCATGAAATTTTAACTCAAAAAATGTGATTTTTAGGGAGAAAAATGAGAAATAAATATGGAATTTGGGCTAAAAATGTGCTTATTAGGAAGAAAAATGATGGATGAATAAATATGGAATTTTATCTCAAAAAATGTGATTTTTAGGAAAAAAATGAAGAACAGATATGGAATTTTGGCTAAAAATTTGATTTTTAGGAGGGAAATCAAGAAAAAAATGGAATTTTAGCACCAAAAAAAGTGATTTTTAGGGAGAAAAAAAAAGAGAAATAAATATTGAATTTGGAGTAAAAAATGTGATTATTGGGAAGGAAACCAAGGGAAAAAAAGGGAATTTTGGCTCCAAAAAATGTGATTTTTAGGAAAGAAACCAAGAAAAAAATGGAATTTTAACTCAAAAATGTGATTTTTAGGGAGAAAAATGAGAAATAAATATGGAATTTTGACTCAAAAAATTTTGATTTTTAGGAGGGAAAATGATGAATAAATATGGAATTTTAGCTCCAAAAAATGTGATTTTTAGGAAGAAATGTGAGATATAAATATGGAATTTGGGCTCAAAAAATGTGATTTTTAGGGAGAAAAATGAGAAACAAATATGGACTTTTAGCTCCAAAAAATTTTGATTTTTAGGAAGAAAAATATGAAATTAATATGGAATTTTGGGCTAAAAATGTGATTATTGGGAATTAAAGTAAGAAAAAAAATATGGAATTTTGGCTAAGAAATGTGATTTTTAGGAAGAAAAATGATGAATAATATGGAATTTTGGCTCCAAAAAATGTGATTTTTACGAAGTAAAAAGGGAAATAAATATGGAATTTGGGTTAAAAAATGTGATTTTTAGGAAGGAAAATAAGAAATAAATATGGAATTTTGGCTCCAAAAAATGTGATTTTTAGGAAGGAAAATATGAAATAAATATGGAATTTTGGGCTAAAAATGTGATTATTGGGAATTAAAGTAAGAAAAAAAAGGAATTTGGGCTAAAAAAATGTGATTTTTAGGGAGAAAAATAAGAAACAAATATGGAATTTGGGCTTAAAAATTTGATTTTTAGGAAAGAAACCAGAAAAAAAAAGGAATTTGGGCTAAAAAATGTGATTTTTAGGGAGAAAAATATGAAACAAATATGGAATTTCGGGCTAAAAATGTCGTTATTAGGAAGGAAAGCAAGAAAAAAACATGGAATTTGGGGTAAAAAATGTGATTTTTAGGAAGAAAAATAAGAAACAAATATGGAATTTGGGCTCAAAAAATTGGATTTATAGGAAAGAAACTGAGGAAAAAAAATGGAATTTTAACTCCAAAAATTTGATTTTTTTGGAAAGAAACCGAGGAAAAAAATGGAATTTGGGCTAAAAAATATGATTATTAGGAAGAAAAATAAGAAATAAATTTGGAATTTGGGTTAAAAATGTGATTTTTAGGAGGGAATCCCGAAAAGAAGCCATTTTGGGGTCGGGCAATGGATTTTGGGGGTGGTGCCAACCGATGATGGATTTGTGGAGCTGGTCCCAGGCGGCCGTGTTGTCCCCCAGCCAATGCCCCGCCCAGCGGCCGCTGCCGGGGAACGTGGAGCGAGTGATGAGCAATCCACGCTCGCCCGTCAATGAACGCAGCGCCCTGCGGACACCACAACAATTAGTTTAGAGTTTGAGAAATATTTATTAAATAATTAGGTTCTCAAAATTATTATCATCTTAAAATCGCGATTATTTTTAAATTCTTCGTTAATAATGCGAATTATATAGTTTTATTCGCTATTTTATTAAATTTATTAAATATTTTATTAAATATTTTCATTGATTTAATATTTTAATTTTATTAATTTTTGTTAATTAATTTACTAATTATTTTTATTAATTATTTTATTATTTATTTTATTATTTATTCTATATAATTTATTTATTATGTTATTAGGTTGTTAAAATTATCATTTTAAGGAAATTGTGATTATTTTAAAATTATTCGTTCTTTTACTAAGCATTATTTAACAACTATTAATTATTTATTAATTTTTTTCTTATTTATTCTATATACTTTATTAACTATTTGTTCATTATTTATTACATTGTTTGGTTATTAAAATTATTATTTTAAGGTGGAGCGAGTGATGAGCAATCCACGCTCGCCCGTCAATGAACGCAGCGCCCTGCAGACACCACAACAATTAGTTTAGAGTTTGAGAAATCTTTATTAAATAAAAAATTAGGTTCTCAAAATTATTATCATCTTATTTTAAAATTCTTCGTTAATAACGCAAATGATATTATTTTATTGGTTATTTTATTAATTTTATTAGACATTTTTATTGATTTATTAATTTAATTTTATTAATTTTTTGTTAATTTATTTATTTATTATTTTATTATTTATTCTATATACTTTATTTATTATACTATTAGGTTATTAAAATTATTATTTTAAGGAAATTGTGATTATTTTAAAATTATTTTACTATTATTTAACAGTTATGACTTATTTATTTATTATTTTATTATTTACTTTATTATTTATTTTATTTTTATTCTATATACTTTATTTATTATACTATTAGGTTATTAAAATTATTATTTTAAGGAAATTGTGATTATTTTAAAATTGTTATAGCATTATTTACCAATTATTAATTTTTATTTTATTTTTATGTGATATACTTTATTTATTATGTTATTAGGTTATTAAAATTATTGTTTTAAGGAAATTGTGATTATTTTAAAATTATTTTACTATTATTTAACAGTTATTACTTATTTATTTATTATTTTATTATTTACTTTATTATTTATTTTATTTTTATTCTATATACTTTATTTATTATGTTATTAGGTTATTAAAATTATTATTTTAAGGAAATTGTGATTATTTTAAAATTATTTTACTAAGTATTATTTAACAATTATTATTTATTTGTTATTTTATTATTTATTTTATTATTTATTTTATTACTTATTCTATATACTTATTTATTATGTTATTAGGTTATTAAAATTATTATTTTAAGGAAATTGTGATTATTTTAAAATTATTCGTTCTTTTACTAAGCACTATTTAACAACTATTAATAATTTATTAATTATTTTATTATTTATTTTATTATTTATTTTATTATTTATTTTATTATTTATTTTATTTTTATGCTATATACCTACTTTATTTATTATATTATTAGGTTATTAAAATTATTATTTTAAGAAAATTGTGATTATCTTAAAATTATATGTTATAGCATTATTTAACCATTATTAAATTAAATTAAATTAAATTAAATTAAATTAATTTTAATCAAATTAAATTAAACTAATCTAAACGAAACTAAACTAATCTAAACTAAACTAAACTAAACTAAAATAAAATAAAATAAAATAATGAAATGAAATGAAATAAACAAAACGAAACAAAACGAAACTAAACTAAACTAAACTGAAATAAAATAAAATAAGATAAAATAAAATAAAATAATGAAAGGAAATGAAATAAACTAAACTAAATTAAATTAAACTAAACTAAACTAAAATAAAATAAAATGAAATTAAAAAATTAAATAAAATAAAATAAAATAAAATAAAATAAAATAATGAAATTAAATTAAATTAAATTAAATAAACGAAACTAAACTAAACTGAACTAAACTAAACTAAACTAAACTAAACTAAACTAAAATCAAATCAAATCAAATCAAATCAAATCAAATCAAATCAAATCAAATCTAAGGCACTCACTGGAGGGTGGGCGGGGTCTGGGCCCAGCCGTACAGGTTGTGAACATCAAATTAAATTAATTAAATGAAATTAAATCAAATCAAATCTAAGGCACTCACTGCAGGGTGGGCGGGGTCTGGGCCCAGCCATTGCAGGTTGTGAACATCAAATTAAATTAATTAAATGAAATTAAATGAAATCTAGACACACTCACTGGAGGGTGGGCGGGAGTCTGGGCCCAGCCGTACAGGTTGTGAACATCAAATTAAATTAATTAAATGAAATTAAATTCTATAATTGCCTCACTCACTGGAGGGTGGGTGGGAGTCTGAGCCCAGCCGTACAGGTTGTGAACATCAAATTAAATTAATTAAATGAAATTAAATTCTATAATTGCCTCACTCACTGCAGGGTGGGCGGGGTCTGGGCCCAGCCGTACAGGTTGTGAACATCAAATTAAATTAATTAAATGAAATTAAATGAAATCTAACACACTCACTGCAGAGGTGGGCGGGGTCTGGGCCCAGCCGTACAGGTTGATGAACATCAAATTAAATTAATTAAATGAAATCAAATCCAATCTAAGGCACTCACTGGAGGGTGGGCGGGGTCTGGGCCCAGCCGTACAGGTTGTGAACATCAAATTAAATTAATTAAATGAAATCAAATCAAATCTAACACACTCACTGAGAGGGTAGGCGGGTCTGGGCCCAGCAGTACAGGTTGTGAACATCAAATTAAATTAATTAAATCAAATCAAATCAAATCCAATCTAAGGCACTCACTGGAGGGTGGGTGGGGTCTGGGCCCAGCCGTACAGGTTGTGAACATCAAATTAAATTAATTAAATGAAATTAAATGAAATCTAAGGCACTCACTGGAGGGTGGGCGGGGTCTGGGCCCAGCCGTACAGGTTGTGAACATCAAATTAAATTAATTAAATGAAATTAAATTCCATAATTGCCTCACTCACTGGAGGGTGGGCGGGGTCTGGGCCCAGCCGTACAGGTTGTGAACATCAAAGTGCCGCACGGGGGTCCCGTCCGGGAGCTGCTGCTGCCCCTCCATGCAGATGGTTTTGTAGCTCAGCCCCTCGGAGCGAGAGCCCAGCTCTGTCAGGATGGGATGGGAAGGAAATAAAATCCTGGAATTAACAGGATGGCACAGAATTCCGGGAATTGGAAGGGTTGGAAAGGAGCTCTGAGGGCAGCGAGTCCAAGCTTTGATCCAAGAACAACACAGGGCCCAGGAAATCAGGGAATCAGGGAATTATGGAAGCAGAGAATCAGGGAATAAGGGAATTATGGAATCAGAGAATCTGGGAATTATGGAAGCAGAGAATCAGGGAATCAGGGAATCAGGGAATCAGGGAATCAGGAAATTAGGGAATTATGGAAGCAGAGAATCAGAGAATCAGGGAATTATGGAATCAGAAAATCAGAGAATCAGGGAATCAGGCAATTATGGAATCAGAGAATCAGGGAATTAGGGAATTATGGAATCAGAGAATCAGGGATTTATGGAATCAGAGAATCAGGGATTTATGGAATCAGAAAATCAGGGAAATATGGAATCAGAGAATCATGGGAATCAGGGAATTATGGAATCAGGGAATTATGGAATCAGGGAATCAGGGAATTATGGAAGCAGGGAATCAGGGAATCAGAGAATCAGGGAATTATGGAATCAGGGAATTATGGAATCAGAGAATCAGGGAATCATGAGAATCAGGGAATCAGGGAATCAGAGAATCAGGGAATCATAAAATCAGAGAATCAGGGAATCAGGGAATTATGAAATCGGTTAATCAGGGAATCAGAAGGGTTGGAATGGACTTCTGAGGTCAGCAAGTCCAACCCTTGATCCACGACCACCACAGTGCCCAGAATATCAGGGAATCAGGGAATTATGGAATCAGAGAATCAGGGAATCGGGGAATTATGGAATCAGAGACTCCAAGAATCAGTGAATTATGGAATCAGAGAATCAGGGAATTATGGAAGCAGAGAATCAGGGAATCAGGGAAATATGGAAGCAGAGAAACAAGGAATTATGGAATTACGGAATCAGAGAATCAGGGAAGTATGGAATCAGGGAATTATGAAATCAGGGAATCAGAGAATCAGGGAATTATGAAATTATGGAATCAGAGAATCAGGAAATCAGGGAATTATGGAAGCAGAGAATCAGGGAATCAGGAAATTAGGGAATTATGGAATCAGAGAATCAGAGAATTATGGAATCAGGGAATTATGAAATCAGGGAATCAGGGAATTAGGGAATCAGAGAATCAGGGAATTATGGAATCAAAGAATCAGGGAATCAGTGAATTATGGAATCAGAGAATCAGGGAATTATGGAATCAAAGAATCAGGGAATCAGTGAATTATGGAATCAGAGAATCAGGGAATTATGGAATCAAAGAATCAGGGAATCAGTGAATTATGGAATCAGAGAATCAGGGAATCAGGGAATCATAGAATCAGGGAATTATGGAATCAGGGAATTATGGAATCAGGGAATCAGAGAATCAGGGAATCAGAGAATCATGGAATTAGGGAATTAGGGAATCAGAGAATTATGGAATCAGAGAATCAGGGGATCAGAGAATCAGGGAATTATGGAATCAGAGAATCAGAGATTTTGGGAATCAGAGAATCAAGGAATCAGTGAATTATGGAATCAGAGAATCAGGGAATTATGGAATCATGGAATAAGAGAATCAGAGAATCAGAAATTTTGGGAATCAGAGAATGAGGGAATCATAAAATCACGGAATCAGAGAATCAGGGAATTATGGAATCAGAAGAATCAGGGAATCAGCAAATCAGGGAATTATGGAATCAGGGAATCAGGGAATTATGGAATCGAAGAATCAGAGAATCAGGGAATTATGGAATCAGAGAATCAGGGAATCAGAAAATCAGGGAATCAGAAAAGCAGAAAATCAATCAAAGAATCAGGGAATCAGAGAATCAGAAAATCAGGGAATCAAAGAATCAGGGAATCAGGGAATCAAAGAATCAGAGAATCAGGGAAACAGAATCAGAGAATCAGGGAATTATGGAATTATGGAATCAGAGAATCAGGGAATTATGGAATCAGGGAATCTGAGAATCAGAGAATTAGAGAATAATGGAATCAGAGAATCAGAGAATTAGGGAATCAGAGAATCAGGGAATTATGGAATCAGGGAATTTTGGAATAAGAGAATCAGAAAATCAGAGAATTATGGAAGCAGAGAATCAGAGAATGAGGAAATCAGGGTATTATGGAATTAGAGAATCAGGGAATCAGGGAATTATGGAATCAGGGAATCAGAAAATCAGGGAATCAGAGAATCAGGGAATTATGGAATCAGGGAATCAAAGAATCAGGGAATTATGGAATTAGAGAATCAGGGAATTATGGAATTATAGGATTTAATTCTGGATAAAAACCACATTTAGAAGGTTCCAAAAGTGGGAATTTGGGGATTTTTCCAGGACTTACGGGGCATGTAGGGTGGGAAGTTGAGTTGTTGGTCCCGGCAGGAGTCGACGGAGCCGTGGACGAAACTCGAGGGTTCGTTCATGTCCTGAAAATGGGGAAAAAACACCCAGAATTCCTCTCAAATTGGGGAAATTCCCATGATTTCCGTGAATTTCCAACGGGTCGATAATTTACAGGCGGTTTGGTTGTTTAATTCCTCGTTAGGGAATTAAATAATGGGAAAATCTGTGTTTTTTGGTCATTTAATCGACAGAAAATGGGGAGATTAAAGGTTTAATTTTCCTGGGATTGACGGGAAATTCACGGAATATTCGGGATATTTGACAGGTTGAGGGAATTAAGGAAGGAATTTAGGAGTTGTTAATTAACTCAAGAGATTTTCCACGGTGGGTTTAAGGGATTTCTTTCAACTTGCTGGGAAAAAAATGAAGTTTTTCTTACTGGGAAGTGAAAATTTGGGATGGGAATTATCCCTAAATGTATAAAAAAATTATCAACATGAAATAATTATATAAAAAAATTAAAGGGTGTATCTAAAAAAATATATTAAAAATAATATGTGTTAAAAATGTTAGGTAATATATTAAAAATATTAAATCACATAATAAAAATATTATATAATTAAAATTATATATTAAAAATTATTTTAAAATAATAAATAATACTATTTAAATATTATATAATAAGAAATATATTGAAAATATTTTAAAATATTAAAAATATTAACCATATATATAAATATAATATATACTAGAATTAAGATATGTAGAAAGATTAAATAATAATATTTCAAATATTTCAAAAATATATTCTAAAATATGTATTAACATATTAAATAATACTATAAAAATATAATTTAAATATATATAATAATATAAAAAATAAACATTTAAAAATAATAATATAGAATATAATAATAATATTTTAAAGAAACAAAAGCCATTGGCAAAAAGGAAAGGAACAAAAATATAAATATAAATAAATATAAACCCGGGGGGGTGGGAAAGGAAAATAATTAAAAATGGCAATAAATAAATAAATAAAAAAAGTTTGGGGTCCAAATTTCAGGCTCCAACTTTCCCAAAAAGGTTATTAATTATTAAAAATGTCAGTTTGTTTTTTATTAATAATATAAAAATATAATAATATAAAATTTAATAATATAAAAATATAAAATATAATATAACATAAATATATAAGATATAAATAATAAAAATATAATAATAAATGTAAAATATAAATATAATATAATGATATAAAAATATAAAATTTAATAATATAAAATGTATTACTATAAGTGATAAGTAAGATTTATAACGATTTTATAACAATGTCTAATAATATTTATAAACAATTTATGATCATATTTATGCTACTTATAAATCATAACATTTATAACTAGTTATAAATAAATAAATTAAATAGTTTAATTATAAATATAAATAGAAATAGTTCGAAATAATGATATTTTAAAGAACATTTCTAAATAATATTTTTATTGTATAAATCATACGTCCTAGAAATAATAGGTCATATAAAAAAAATAATATATAAAGAATTTGTAATATAAAAAGAATTTGTAATGTAAAAAGAATAAATATAAAAATATAAGATAAATATAATGTAATATAATGTAATGTAATATAATATAATATAATGTAATGTAATACAATATAATATAATATAATATAATATAACATAATAGAATGTAATATAATATAATATAATATAATATAATGTAATATAATGTAATATAATATATAATAAAATGATAAATAAGGATTACTAAAGATTATTTTTATATTACATATTATTTTTATTTTATTATTTATTTATTGTTTTATATTTGTTATATTACTTATTATTTATTAATTATTATTAATTATTATTAATTATTAATTATTAATTACTAATCATTTCTTGTTACTAGTGGTTAATGACTCACGATCCAGAGGCCGTCGAAGCGGATGCTCAGGGAGGCGTTGCGGGGGTTGTCGTAAACCTCGGCGATTTCCCGAGCCCACCATTCCCGGGTGGAATTCCGGAAGAAATCCGGCATGGCCGCGAACGCCCGGAAAAGCTGCCGGAAAAGGCACGGGGAGAGGAGAAAAAAAAGGAGAATAATTTCATTTATTTAGTGGTTTTAAATTATTAATTTATTAATTAAATAATTAATTAATTAAATTAATTAATTAAATTATTAATTTATTAATTATTTTATAAATAACAGTGAAAATAAAATATAATTTTTTAAAGTTTCCCATATTAATTTTTAAATTTTTTTGTTAATTTATTACTTATTGTTATTAATCTGTATTATCTTATTCATTTCTATTATATCTTATTTTTTCTATTATTTAATATTACTTAATATTTCCATTATTTAATATTTATTTTATTTAATACTATATTTATCTCTATCGTTTTATTTATTTCTATTATTTAATATTACTTAATATTTCAATTATTTAATATTTTATTTAATATTATACTTACCTCTATTATTTTATTTATTTCTATTAATTTCTTTCGTTATTAATTATATAATTTCATTACTATTTATTTCTGGGTTTAGTATATATTTCACTAAAATAGTTTCTTTCTTTTTACAAATGGAAACCTAATTATTTTTTTCTGACTGGAATTTAAGTTCCTCCAAACAAATTACTTAATTAATTAATTGATCTTTCATTTATTTTATGCGTATCAATAAATATTTTAATAAATAATTTAAAGAATAATTTGTAATCATTTCATTAAATAACTTAATTAAATAATTTAAATAATTAAATTACATGACATTTTAATAAATATTTAAATTGAATTAATTTCATTTAAATTACTTTCAAATTAAAAAATTTATATTTTTATTTTGCTGCTCCGAAATCAATTCCGGTCCCAAATTTGAGGAATTTCTTTCTTTTTCACCCCAAAAAATCCCCTTTTTTTACCTCAACTTGGGTGTCCCAATCCAAAGATTCATCGACCTCCACGTTGGGAAAATCCGGCCAGACCTGGAAAGGGAAAAAGAGGGAAAATTTCAAATTTAAATTTTAATTCCTTTTTAAATTTTTATGCTCATTTTCAAATTTGATTTTTAAACTTTTAAATTTTTTATTGGAAAAACTTTTATTTTAATTTTTTTTTAATTTCCTTTTTAATCTTTAATTTCATTTTTAAATTTTACTTTCCTTCCTAAATTTTACTTTAATTAAAAAAATTTAATTCCATTTTAAACTTTACTTTTTCAAGTCATTAAATTTCCTAATTTTGATTTTATTCTATTTTATTTGATTTTAAATTTTAATTTTATTGTTCAAATTTTATTTCATTTCCAATTTTTACTTTCCTATTTTAATTTTGATTTTCTTTCAAATTTCTACTTCCACTTCCAAATCTTAATTTGATTTTTAAAGTTCATTTCATTCTAAACTTTTAAATTTTTTTTCATTTTAAGCTTTGAGTTTCATTTTAAAATTTTACTTTCATTCTTAAATTTCTAATTTCATTTCTAATCTTTTACTTTACTTTCATTTTTAAATTGAAATTCTATTTTAAATAAATTTTTCTATTAAAATTTAATTTCTATTTTTAAATTTTGATTTCATTTTAAACTTTAATTCCATTTTTAAATTTTACTTCCATTTTAAAATTTTAATTCCTTTTGAAACTCTTACTTTCATTCCTAAATTTTAATTCTATTTAAAACTTTTCCTTTTATTTTTAAACTTTAAATCCATCTTTAAATTTTGCTTTCAATTTCCAGTTTTAATTCTATATTTAACTTTCATTTTTAACTTAAATTCCGTTAACATTTTTAATTGAATTTTTTAATTTTACTCCCCTTTTTAAACTTCAATTCCATTCTTTAATTTATTATTAATTTTATTTCCTTTTAAACTTTAATTCCATTTTTAAATTTTCCTTTCAATTTTCCTTTTAATTTTATATCAAACTTTACCTTCATTTTTAAATTTAAATCCTGTTTTGAACTTACAATTTAAACTTAAATTTCAATTTCAATTTCATTTTCCAATTTGAATTTCATTTTCAACCTCCATTCCTAAATTTTATTCCATATAAAAATCCTAGTTCCATTTTCATTTTTAATTCCATTTTAAAATTTTAATTTCCTTTAAAATTTTTTCCATTTTTAACCTTTAATTCCCTCCAAAATTCAAATTTCACTTCAAATTTTTACCTTTTTTTCCTTATTAAACCTCCCTCTTTTTTTTTTTCACCAAATCGAATTAAACTCTTTTTTTTTTTTATTAAATTTGGGGTGAAATCACCGGATTTTGGGAGCACCTTGGCGTAAATGATGTCACTGCTGTTGGGATATTTGATGAACACGTCCTGCTCCTTCCCCCTCTCGAATGGTAAATAATCCGTCTCGTTGGCGGAGATGGCCGGGTCCTGAAAAACCAAATTAAAATATTTAATTACATTTATTCCATTAATTATTTCATTTTTTAAAAAAATTTAATTTTAAAAAAATTTTTAAAAAATTTAATTTAAAAAATCACGGATTTTTAAGATGAAATATTAACACTTTAAGTCTAATTTTGATTTATTTAGTATTAATTTAATAGGAATATTAATCTAATATTCTTACTTCAATTAATATATTTAAATATCGAGATTTTTATTATTAAACAATTCTGAGGAGATCCTAGAATTCTAATTCAATTTGCATTTAATATAAGGGTTTTTAATATGAAATGTTAACACTTTAAGTGTTAATTTTGATTAATTTAATAGTAATTTATTAGTAATATTAATCTAATATTAACACTCTAATTCAACATATTAATTTGTAATTAATGAAGTATATTTAATATAAGAAGTTATTAAATTAATTATTAAATTAGTCATTAAATTATTTTATTTTATTTTATTATTTTTTTATTTATTATTATTTATTTATTATTATTTTTATTTAGTTTATTATTAAACAATTCTGAGGAGATCCTAGAATTCCAATTCAATTTCTAATTCAATTACATCCATTTATTATAAAGATTTTTAATATGAAATATTAACATTTTAAGTCTAATTTTGATTTATTTAATATTAATTTAATAGTAATATTAATCTAATATTAACACTCTAATTCAACATATTAATTTGTAATTAATGAAGTATATTCAATATAAGAAGTTATTAAATTAATTATTAAATTACTCATTAAATTTTATTTATTTTATTTTATTTTTATTTATTTTTATTTATTTATTATTATTTTTATTTATTTTATTATTAATTCTGAGGAGATTCTTGAATTCCAATCAATTTGTAATTTAATTACATGCATTTAATATAAGGATTTTTAATATGAAATATTAACACTTTAACTCTAATTTTGATTAATTTAATAGTAATTTATTAGTAATATTAATCTAATATTAACACTCTAATTCAACATATTAATTTGTAATTAATGAAGTATATTTAATATAAGAAGTTATTAAATTAATTATTAAATTAATTCTTAAATTCTTGTGAGGAAATCTTAAAATTCTTAATCTTAAAATTCTCATTCAATGTTAATTCTTCAATTAATATATTTAAATATCCAGATTTTTATTATTAAACAATTCTGAGGAGATCCTAGAATTCTAATTCAATTTACATTTAATATAAGGATTTTTAATATGAAATATTAACACTTTAAGTGTAATTTTGATTAATTTAATAGTAATTTAATAGTTATATTAATCTAAGATTAACACTCTAATTCAACATATTAATTTGTAATTAATGAAGTCTATTCAATATAAGAAGTTATTAAATTAATTATTAAATTACTCATTAAATTTTATTTATTTTATTTTATTTTTATTTATTATTATTTATTTATTATTCTTTTTATTTAGTTTATTATTAAACAATCCTGAGGAGATTCTTGAATTCCAATCAATTTGTCATTCAATTACATGCATTTAATATAAAGATTTTTAATATGAAATATTAACACTTTAAGTGCTAATTTTGATTTATTTAATATTAATTTAATAGTAATATTATTCTGATATTAACAGTAATTCAAAATATCAATTTGTAATTAATTAAATATAATTAAAATAAGGATTTTTATTATCATATATTTGTGAGTAAATCTTAAAATTCTGATTCAATGTTAATTCATCATTCAATTAAATATATTTAATTACCAGAAATCTTAGTATTAAATAATTTTATGTAATATTTCTTTGATTTATTATTTATATAATCAAAATATTTAAAATAAATATTGAAAGATATACTTTAAATATTTTTAGTACTCAATTAAATTTTCTATTTTTTTCTATTTCCTTAAAAATTAAATGAATTTTAATTAAAACACTTTAAGCATTTCATGAAATAAATTGAATTACAATGGTGAACTCAAATTCCAATTTTAATTTAAGTGTAATTAAATTATTAAATTGAAATTAAATATTTATTTTACTATTTAAACATCAATTTTTTTATCCTTTCCATTCCTCCTTCCAACCAAATTTCCGTTTTCAGCCAAAATTTTCCTACCTGATTTTCACCTTGTAATTTCCATCTCCAAATTTCACTTCCGGGTAAATTTCCACGTCAATTTAATTTACATTTTAAAAATTAAATCGAGCGTTTAATTGAGTTTAATCAGAGTTTAACTGAGTTTAATTGGGGGTTAATTGAGTTTAATTTTTGGATGGAGTCATCCTAAAATTGTCAATTTACCAGGATGAGGACGAATCTCATCCCGTCCCTCCGGATTTGATCGACGAGCGCCGGGAGCCCCTGGAATTTGGGGCTGAGGGTGAAATCCAATTGACGCTCCATGTAATCGATGTCGGAATATTGCACGTCCTGGAGGGGGGGAAATCGGGGAAAAATAAAAATAAATATAAAATAAATATAAAATAAAATAAAATATAAAATAAATATTAAAAAATAAAATATAAAATAAAAATTTAAAAAAAAGGAAGGGAAAAATGTATTGGAATATAAAAATAAATGTAAATATAAATATAGATATAAATATAAATGTAAATATAAATACAGATATAAATATAAATGTAAATGTAAAAACAAATGGAAATAGAAATAGAAATAGAAATATGCATGTTAGTATAATTATAATTTTATTATAAATATAAATATAAAAATATAAAAATATAAATATAAATATAAATATAAATATAAATATAAATATAAATATAAAATAGAAGTAAATATAAATATAAATATAAATATAAATATAAATATAAATATAAATATAAATATAAATATAAATATAAATATAAAATAGAAGTAAATATAAATACAAATATAAATATAAAATTAAATATAAATATAAATACAAATATAAAACAGAAGTAAATATAAATACAAATATAAATACATAAATATATAAATATATAAATATAAATATAACTACACCTATAACTATAAACATAACTAT
The DNA here is from genome assembly GCF_022539395.1 of Myiozetetes cayanensis. NCBI lineage: Eukaryota > Metazoa > Chordata > Aves > Passeriformes > Tyrannidae > Myiozetetes > Myiozetetes cayanensis. The sequence continues at coordinate 47,588 of NW_026087464.1, forward strand.
AAAAATAAATATAACTAACTACAACTACAACTATAAATAGGAATATAAATGTAATTAAAAATATAAATATAAAATAGAAATAAATATAATTACAAATATAAATATAAATACAAATATAAAATTAAATATAAATACAAATACAATTATAGCTATAACTATAACTAAACTATAAATGTAAATATAAATATAAATATAAATATAAATATAAATATAAATATAAATATAAATATAAATATAAATAGACATACAACTATAAATATTAATATAAATATAAATGCATCTAGAAACAAATAAAATAGAAATAGAAATAGAAATAGAAATAGAAATAGAAATAGAAATAGAAATAGAAATAGAAATATAAATATATATAAATATAAATAGATACATATACCAATATATAAATATATATATAAATACACATATAACTATAAACATAAGTATAATTATAAATCTAACTATAAATATGAATATAAATATAAATGTAATTAGAAATAGAAATAGAAATAGAAATATAAAATTAAATATAAATACAAATACAATTATAAATATAAATATAAACAGAAATAGAAATATAAAATAGAAATAAATATAAATACAAATATAAATATAAAATTAAATATAAATACAAATATAACTATAACTACACATATAACTATAAACATAAATATAACTATAAATATAACTAACTACAACTATAAATAGGAATATAAATGTAATTAAAAATATAAATATAAAATAGAAATAAATATAATTACAAATATAAATATAAATACAAATATAAATATAAATATAAATATAAATAAAATAAATAAAAATATCTAGACCACGGGTATATCTTTTTTATAATATTATAAATAGTATACTATATAATGTATAAACATATTAGTTTTATAATATACTATATATAATATATATATTGTATATATAACATAACGTATATATTATATATAATATATTATATAAATATAAAAAATAACTAAATATTTACATAAATAAAAATAATATAAATATAAAAATATATATTTGCAAATTATTATAAAAATATTATAAATTATATAATATAATATATAATATAAATTATATAAATATTATATTGCAAGAATTAGGGAAAAACTCAACCTGTGACCCCCCTCCCGGCCCGAATTTTCCCGGTTTGACCCCCAAAAAGTTGTAAATTGAATTTACCAGTGGGATCTGGGCTCGGTTCATGTCCTGCACCAGTTGGGCGATTTCGGAGTCGTTCTCGTAGCCGTAACGGCAAAGTTGGAAGCCCAAGCCCCAGTAGGGGGGCAGGACGGGCCTTCCTATCAGCTGGGAGGGGGAAATTTGGGAAAATTTAGGAAAATTTGGGAATAAAGACACATCAAACAGCAAAAAAAATGAGGTTAGAATGGAAAAGAGCAAAGGAAAAGAAAGGGGGGGAAAAAAAATGGTAGAAAAGCAGAAAAATTCAGTGCCCCCAACACCGAAAAAACACCAAAATAAAATATTAAAAATAAATTTAAATAAGTAAAATTAAATTAATTGTAAGATTTATTATTAATGTTTATTTAGTGCTGGTAATTAATGTTGTTAATTAATATTTTTGATTTTATGGGTTATATTTAATTATTAATATTTCTTATTAATATATTAATAATTCATTATTATATAATATTAATCATATTATTATAATATTATTATTAATAATATTATTGTTATATAATTATATAATTAATATTAATATTGATTTATTTAATTTAATTATTATATAATATATATAATATAATCATTGAAATATTAAAAATTAAATATTAAAATTTTTTTAAAAATCTGAAAAAAAAAACTCCCCAAAAAAATCCCAAATAAACTCCCTTTTGCAAATCACAGGATATATTAAAAAAGGAAAATATTTCAAATAGTTTTTAAAAAATTTAAGAAATAATAATAAAAAAAATAAAAAGCATAAAACACCACCCACCAAAAAAAAAAATTCAAAAATAATAAAAAATAGAAGGAAATTATAAGAAAGAGAAATATTTAAAATAATTTAAAATAATGTCAGCAATAATAATAAAAAAGTTAAAAAAACACAAAGCCCCACCCCTAAAACAATATAAAATATAAAATAATAAAATTTAAAAATAATAAAAAATAAAAGAAAATTATGAAAAGGGAATATTTTAAATAATTTAAAAATAATGTCAGAAATAATACTTAAAAATAAATGATTTTAAAAAAATGCATAATAATAAAAAATAATTTTTTAAAAAAGGAATAAATAATAATAAAAATAATTTTTAAAAAAAGGAATAAATAATAATAAAAATAATTTTTTAAAAAATTAATAATAATAAAAAATAATTAAGAAACAAAATAAAACAATATAACAAACAATAATAAAAAATAATTTAAAAATAAAGTAATAAATAATAATAAAGAATTATCACCAAAAAAACCCTGAGAAATCCCCCCAAAACCCAAGAATCCAAAAAAAAAAAAAAATAAAAATCCCCCTCCCAAAAACACACAAAAGAAACCTAAAAAACCTCAAATAAAACCCCAAAATTAATTAAAAAACCCCAAAATTAATTTAAAATCCCAACTAAAACCCCAAATTCCCCAGGAATTGCCCTCACCTGGGTGTATTCCTGCACCACCTCCTCCGGCGTCGGCCCCAGGACCACGTAGAAATCCAGGATCCCCCCCGTGGTGCGGTAGGTGAGGGCAGGGGTCGGTTGAAAAGTGACATCTACATGATGAATTATTGACAGATGTGTCAATTGGGACACCCCCAGCTCTAAATTTAAGGTAAAAATTGAAGATTTGGGTAAAATTCCTGAATTTTGGGGGTTTTTTGGTACCCATGGAGTTGCTGTTGAGCAGGAGGACCCCGTGGGCGTTGCCGTCGTCTTCCAAGGCCATGTAGAAGGGGTGGAAGCCGTAGGAGTTCAGCTTGTACTGCGGGAAGGGAAAAATTCCAGGATTTCCGGCAGGAAGAGGCGGGAAAATGGTCTGGGTTTTGGGGGGTTTAGGGGTCGTGGTTTAATTGATGTCGATTATTGGAAATGATCGGAGAAATGAGGGTGTTGGGGTGGAGGGTTGGGATGGGATGGGATGGGATGGGATGGGATGGGATGGGATGGGATGGGATGGATGGGATGGGATGGGATGGGATTGATGGGATGGGATGGGATGGGATGGGATTGATGGGATGGGATGGGATGGATGGATGGGATGGGATGGGATGGGATGGGATGGGATGGGATGGGATGGGATGGGATGGGATGGGATGGGATGGGATGGGATGGGATAGAATGGTTGAATTGGGATTGGTTGGATTGGGACGAGTTTGGATGGGATGGGTTGGGTTGGGATGGGATGGGTTGAGATGGGTTGGTTTGAGTTGGGATGAGTTGGGTTGGTCTCAGCTGGCATGGGTTTGGTTTGGATGGGTTGGGATGGGTTGGATTGGGTTGAGTTGAGTTGAGTTGGGATGGGTTGGGTTGGGTTGTGTTGAGTTGAGATGGGTCAGGTTAAGTTGGGATGGGTTGAGTTGGAATGGGTTGGAATGGGTTGGGTTGAGTTGGGTTGGGATGAGTTGGGTTGAGATGAGTTGGGATGGGTTGGGCTGGGCTGAGTTGGGATGGAATGGGTTGGATTGGTTTGGGTTGAGTTGGGTTGGGATGGGATGGGTTGGGATGGGATGGGATGGGATGGGATGAGTTGGGATGGGTTGGGTTGTGTTGGGTTGGGTTGGGATGGGATGAGTTTGTTTGGGATGGGATGGGTTGGGTTGGGATTGGATGGGTTGGGTTTGGACGGTTTGGGTTGGGATGGGATGGGATGGGTTGGGATGGGTTGGGTTGGGTTGAGTTGAGTTGGGTTGGGTTGGATTGGTTTGAGTTGAGATGGGTTGGTTTGAGTTGAGATGGGTCGGTTTGAGTTGAGATGGGTCGGTTTGAGTTGAGATGGGTCGGTTTGAGTTGAGATGGGTCGGTTTGAGCTGAGATGGATCGGTTTGAGTTGGGATGGGCTGAGTTGGTCTCAGCTGGCATGAGTTGGGTTGAGTTGGGTTGGGTTGGGATGGGTTGGGATGAGTTGGGATGAGTTTGGATTGGATGAGATGGGATGGGTTGCGTTGGGTTGGGTTGGGATCAAATGATTTGGTATGGGATGGGATGGGATGGGATGGGATGGGATGGGATGGGATGGAAGGGGATGAGGAGGAGGATGGGATGGGATGGGATGGGATGGGATGGGATGGGATGGGATGGGATGGATGGGATGGGATGGGATGGGATGGGATGGGATGGGATGGGATGGGATGGGATGGGATGGATGGGATGGGTTGGGTTGGGATGGGATGGGATGGGATGGGATGGGTTGGGTTGGGATGAGTTGGGATGACTTTGGATTGGATGGAATGGGATGGGTTGCATTGGGTTGGGATGGGATGGGTTGGGATGAGATGGGTTGGGATGGGATGGGGTGGGATGGGATGGGTTTGGTGGAGTTGGGTTGGGATGGGATGAGTTTGGTTGGGATGGGATGGGATGGGATGGGATGGGATGGGATGGGTTGGGATGGATGAGTTGATTGGGATGGATGGGATGGGTTGGGATGGGATGGGATGGGTTGGGTTGGGATGGGTTGGGATGGGATGAGTTTGGTTGGGATGGGATGGGATGGTTGGGTTGGGATGGGATGGGATGGGTTGGGTTGGGATGGCTGGGATGGGATGAGTTTGGATGGGATGGGATGGGATGGGTTGGGATGGGATGGGATGGGATGGGATGGGTTGATGGGATGGGTTGGGCTGGGATGGATGATGGGTTGGGATTGGTTGAGTTGGGATGGGATGGGATGGGCTGGATTGGGATGGGAGTTGGGATGGGATGGGTTGAGATGGGCTGAGATGGTTGGGTTGGGATGGGATGGGTTGGGATGGCTGGGATTGGCTGAGTTGGGATGGGATGGGTTGGGATGGGATTGGATGGGATGGGATGGGATGGTTGAGCTGGGATGGGAGCTAGGATGGGTTGGGTTGAGATCAGTTGGGTTGTGTTGAGATGGCATGGATTGGTTGGGATGGGTTGGGATGGGATGGGTTGGGATGAGTTGGAATGGGTTGGGATCAGTTGGGCTGGATGGGTTGGGTTGGGATGGGTTGGGATGGGATGGTTGGTTGGATGAATTGGGTTGAGTTGGGATGAGTTGGGATGGGTTGGGATAGGATGGTTTGGGATGGGTTGGGTTGGGATGGGTTGTGTTGGGATGGGTTGGGTTGAGATGGATTGGGTTGGGATGGGTTGGGTTGGGATGGGTTGGGTTGGGATGCATTTCCCTGTGGCAAATCCCAAATGTTGGGGTTTTCCCTGCCCTCACCCCGGGGGGCTGGTCCCTGGTGAACATCCCCCAGGTGTGCCAGTTGAGGTCGTGGCGGAAGGACGGGTGCTCCGATTCGCCGAAGCCGTAAATGTTCGCTGATGGAAGGCGGGTGGAGATCTGGATGAACATGTCGGTGAAGGTGAAGGTCGGCAGCTGCGAATCCCAGCTGGGAAATTGGGAGAAAAATGGGGTAAATTTGGTAAAAATATAAAAATGTGGGCAAAAAAATATACAAAAAATGAGGAAAAAGATACAAAAATGGGGTTAAATTAATGAAAATAGGAAGGGAAAAGGGAAAGTCAAAAAATAAAGGGAATGTAAAAATGGGTGGAAAATTATTGAAATGGGGAAAAGGGGGAAAGAGGGGGAAATGGAAAAATAAGAATAAAACGACAAATTTAGAGGAGAAATAGGGTAAAAAAATTAAAAAATGAGATTAAATGGGACTAAAAAAATAGAGGGAAATGCAAAAATGGGCAAAAATGGGGACAAATGGAAAAATAAGGCAAAATGGGAGGGAAATAGAAAAATGGGTCAAAAATGGGAGGGAAATGTAAAAAATGGGGCAAAAATGGGAGGAAATGCAAAAATGGTGTAAAAATGGGGGAAAATGCAAACATGGGAGGAAAATGGGAGGGAAATGCAAAAATAAGGCAACAATAGGTGGAAAATGCAAAAATGGGAGGGAAATGCAAAAATAGCGGGCAGAAATAAGAGAAAAAGGCAAAAATGGGGCAAAAATAGGAGAAAAATGCGAAAAGAAAAGGCAAAAATCAGAGGAAAATCAGAAATAGGGCAAAAATGGGAAGAAAATGCAAATATGGGGCAAAAATAGAAGGAAAATATAAAAATAGAGCAAAAATGGGGAAAAAATGGGAGGAAAAAATCTGGAAAAATAGGAGAAAAATGCAAAAATGGGGCAAAAATAGAAGAAAATGCAAAACTTGGGCAAAATCAGGAGGAAAATGCAGAAATAGAGCAAAAATAAGGTAAAAATGTAAAAAAAGGCAAAAATCAGAGGAAATTCAGAAATAGGGTAAAAATAGGAGGGAAATTCAGAAATGGGGTAAAAATAGGAGAAAAATGCATAAATGGGGTAAAAATAAGGTAAAAATGTAAAAAAAGGCAAAAATCAGAGGAAATTCAGAAATAGGGTAAAAATAGGAGGGAAATTCAGAAATGGGGTAAAAATAGGAGGGAAATGCAAAAATGGGGTAAAAATGGGGGGGAAATGCAAAAATAAGGCAAAAATGGGGAAAAATGCAAAAAGAAGGTAAAAAGGGGGTAAAAATGCAAAAAGAAGGTAAAAAGGGGAGGTAAATGCAAAATAAAGCAAAAATGGGACAAAAAAAATGAAAAATAGGGGAAAAATAGGAGAAAAATGAAAAAATGGGGCAAAAAAAGGGGCAAATGGAAAAATAAGGCAAAAATGGGAGGAAATGGAAAAATAAAACCAAAATCAGAGAAAATTCAAAAATAGGGCAAAAATGTGAGGAAAATGCAAAATTGGGGCAAAAATGGGGGAAAATGCAAAAGTGGGAGGAAAATGGGAGGAAAATGCAAAAATTGGGCAAAAATCAGAGGAAATTCAGAAATAGGGCAAAAATAGGAGGGAAATACAAAAATGGGGCAAAAATAGGAGAAAAAAATGCAAAAATGGGAGGAAAATGGGAGGGAAATGCAAAAATGAGGCAAAAATAGGGGGAAAATGCAAAAATAAGGTAAAAAGGAGAGGTAAATGCAAAAATGGGGTAAAAATAGGAGAAAAAAGGTAAAATGGAGCAAAAATAGGGGGAAAATGAAAAAATGGGGCAAAAATAGAGGTAAATGGAAAAATAAGGCCAAAATGGGAGGAAATGGAAAAATAAGGCCAAAATCAGAGAAAATTAAAAGTAGGGCAAAAAAAAAGGGAGGAAAATGCAAAAAAAAAAGGAGGAAAATGCAAAAAAAAGAGCAAAAATGGGAGGAAAACATAAAAATAGGAGAAAAGGGTAAAAAGACCCCCAAAAATCGGAAGGAAAACCAAAAAAGTTGAATGGAAATTTAAAAACAGAAAAAGATGGAGAAAAAAAAATAGTGAATTGATTCCAAAATCCTGAATGACGAAATTAAAAAAAAAAATAAAAAAAATTTAAAACATTTTAAAGAAATTCAAAAATTTAAAACAAAAAGAAATTAAATTAAAATTCTGATGGAATCCGAAATGAAACCTTCGGGATTCTGGGGATGAAAAGGGGGGGGAGGGGCTCACATGACGGTGCCGCTGCTGCGACGTCGCACTTGGACCCCGAAGGGCTCGTCCTGGATGGTGACGTCATAGAGCCGGCCTTCCATCGACGCTTCCGGTGCCGCCGGCAGCGTCAGAGGCACCGGCACCTCGTAACGACGCCGGGAGGTGTCGAAGATCTGGCACCGTAAATTATCAGATGATTAAATCCAATTAAAAGCGATTTAATTAAGGAGGGGGAAGATGGTGGCGATTTTGCCTGGTTGAAAATGCTGATTAATTTAATTATTTCTCACAGTTAATTAAAAGTTTGGGGAGTCCCCTTATAATCTAAGTTATATAATTATATATTATATATGCATATATAATTGTGTAAAATAGATATAAATATATAAATATATATAAATATATAAATACATATAAATATATAAATATATGTACATGTTTATAAAAATAGATATAAATAAATTTATAAATACAAAAATATATAAATATATAAATACATTTGTATACATATATATAAATATATACATACTTATACAGAAATAGATAAATATATAAATACATTTATATACATATATAAATATATATATACAGAAATATATACATATTTATACAGAAATAGATAAATATATAAATACATTTATATACAGATATATAAATATATATACATAAATATATACATATTTATACAGAAGTATATAAATACATTTATATACATATATAAATATATATACATAAATATATATATTTATACAGAAATATGTAAATATATAAAGACATTTATATACCTATATAAATATATATACATAAATATATATATTTATACAGAAATATGGAAATATATAAATAGATTTATATACATATATAAATATATATCCATAAATATATACATATTTATACAGAAATATGTAAATATGTAAATACATTTATATACATATATAAATATATACATAAATATATACATATTTATACAGAAATATATAAATATATAAATACATATATATACATATATACATATATATTTAAATATATATGTGTTATTGATTTATGTGCATTATAAATATTTATTATATATATTGTTCATCTAAAATAAATAAATATATAAATATATATTACATATAAATATATATAAATATATTAATACATAAATATATAAATATATAAATACACTAATCAATTAACAACCCCCAACTAATCAATTAACACCCCAACCAATCAATCAATGAATCCCCAACTAATCAATTAACAGTCACCAATTAATCACTCAACAATCCCACCCAATCAATTAACCCCCCAACTAATCAATTAACCCCAACCAATCAATTAGCAATCCCACCCAATCAATTAACTAACCCTCAACTAATCAATTAACTACCCCAACTAACCAATTTACCACCCCAACCAATCAACAACCCTCCAACCAAACAATTAACCACCCCAACCAATCAATTAACAACCCCAACTAATGAATTAACAACCCAACTAATCAATCAACAACCCCAACTAATCAACTGACAACCCCACCTAATCAATTAACAACACCTACTAATCAATTAACCCCCCAACTAATCATTTAACAACCCCACCCAATCAATTAACCCCCAAATTAATCAATTACCAACCCCCAACTAATCAATTAACAACCCTCAACCAATCAATTAACCCCCACCCAATCAATTAACAACCCCAACTAATCAATTAACAACCCCCATCCAATCAATTAACCCCGCCAACTAATCAATTAACAACACCTACTAATCAATTAACCCCCAACTAATCAATTAACCCCCCAACTAATCAATTAACCCCCCAACTAACCAATTAACCCCTGAACCAGTGAATTAACCCCGCCAACTAATCAATTAACAACACCTACTAATCAATTAACCCCCAACTAATCAATTAACCCCCCAACTAATCAATTAACAGCCCCCAACTAATCATTTAACCACCCCAACTAATCAATCAAAAACCACAACTAATCAATTAACCACCCCACCCAATCAATTAACAACCCCCAACTAATCAATTAACATCCCCAACTAATCAGCTATCAACCACCATCCAATCAATTAACCACCCAACTAATCAATTAACATCCACCAATTAATTAATTAACCCCCTAACTAATCAATTAACCCCCCAACCAATCAATTAACCCCACCAACTAATCAATTAAAAACACCTACTAATCAATTGACAACCCCACCCAATCAATTAACCCCCAACTAATCAATTAACCCCCCACCCAATCAATTAACCCCCCAACCAACCAATTAACCCCCCAACCAATCAATTAACCACCCCAACCAATCAATTAACCCCCCAACCAATCAATTAACCCCCCAACCAATCAATTAACCCAACTAATCAACTAATCAATTAAAAACACCTACTAATCAATTGACAACCCCACCCAATCAATTAACCCCCTAACTAATCCATTAACACCCAGCCAGTCAATTAACCCCCAACCAATCAATCAACAACGCCAACTAATCAATTAACCCCCCACCCAACCAATTAACCCCCAACCAACTGATTAACCCCGCCAACCAATCAATTAACAACCCCAACTAATCAATTAACAACCCCAACTAATGAATTAACAACCCCAACTAATCAATTAACAACCCCAACTAATCAATTAACCCCTCCAACTAATCATTTAACAATCCCACCCAACCAATTAACCCCCAACCAATCAATTAACCCCCAACCAACCAATTAACCCCACCAACTAATCAATTAAAAACCCCTACTAATCAATTAACAACCCCACCCGATCAATTAACCCCCCAACTAATCAATCAACAACCCCCAACCAATCAATTAACCCCCAACTAATCAATTACCAACCCCAACTAATCAATTAAACCCCCACCCAATCAATTAAACCCCCACCCAATCAATTAACCACCCCAACCAATCAATTAACCCCCCAACCAATCAGTAACTGCAGTAGGTCAGTTGAACCCCACCAATCAATCAATTAACCCCCAACCAATCAACTAATCCCCACCCGATCAATTCCCCACCTTGAACTGCAGCAGGTGGTCGGTGTGGAACCCCAACTGATCAATCAACAACTAATCAATTAACCCCCCAAACCCGATCAATTCACCACCTTGAACTGCAGCAGGTGGTCGGTGTGGAACCCCAACTAATCAATCCAACCAACTAATCAATTAATCCCCACCCGATCAATTCCCCACCTTGAACTGCAGCAGGTGGTCGGTGTGGAACCCCAACTAATCAATCAACAACCCCCAACTAATCAATTAATCCCCCACCCGATCAATTCCCCACCTTGAACCGCAGCAGGCGGTCGGTGTGGAACCCCAACTAATCAATCAACAACCCCCAACTAATCAATTAATCCCCCCCCCGATCAATTCCCCACCTTGAACTGCAGCAGGTGGTCGGTGTGGAACCCCAACTAATCAATCAACAACCCCCAACTAATCAATTAATCCCCACCCGATCAATTCCCCACCTTGAAGCGCAGCAGGTGGTCGGTGTGGAACCCCAACTAATCAATCAACAACCCCAACTAATCAATCAACAACCCCCAACTAATCAATTAATCCCCCACCCAATGAATTCCACCACCTTGAACTGCAGCAGGTGGTCAGTGTGGAACCCCAACTAATCAATCAACAACCCCCAACTAATCAATTAATTCCCCACCCGATCAATTCCCCACCTTGAAGCGCAGCAGGTGGTCGGTGTGGAACCCCAACTAATCAATCAACAACCCCCAACTAATCAATCAACAACCCCCAACTAATCAATTAATTCCCCACCCGATCAATTCCCCACCTTGAACTGCAGCAGGTGGTCGGTGTGGAACCCCAACTAATCAATCAACAACTAATCAATTAATCCCCCCAAACCCGATCAATTCCCCACCTTGAACTGCAGCAGGTGGTCGGTGTGGAACCCCAACTAATCAATCAACAACCCCCAACTAATCAATTAATCCCCCCCCGATCAATTCCCCACCTTGAACTGCAGCAGGTGGTCGGTGTGGAACGTCGCCTCCACCCTCAGCGTCCCCACGGGCTCGGTGACGCCGGCGGCGGCTCCGGGGCCGCACCCGTCGCAGGTGACGTCGGCGGTGACGCCATCGGGGCCGTACCGGACGTCGATGGCGCGGTACCCGCTCCCGGGGCCGGGGTAGTGGCAGAAGGGGACGCCGGAAGTGGAAGTGCTTTCCTGGGGGGGAGGGAAGTGTGGAAGTGTCAGGGGTTGTTTTCTTTCCGTCAATTATTTCCACCCCTGAAATTGACAGCTTTGTTCGTCGATTGGGGAAAATGTGAAGATTTTCTTTGTCGATTGTCGATTTTCCGTCGATTTTTTTGGTGGGGTCTTTGTCCATTGTTAATTTTCTGTCGATTTTTTTTTTTGGGGGGGGGGAGTTTCACAAATTTTTTTGTTTCTGTTTTAGAACTTTTCTTTCGGTTTTTAACTCTCAAAAAAAAAATTATAAAAAATAAAAAGAAATTTTAAAAATTAAAAAATTAAATTTTAAAAAATAAAAAATAAAAATATAAAAATTAAAAAATAAAAAATTAAAAAATAAAAAATTTAAAAATAAAAAAATTAAAAATTAAAAAATGGAATTGTAAAAAAAATTTAAAAATTAAAAAATAAAAAAAATAAAAAATAAAAAATGAAATTGTAAAAAAATTTAAATATTAAAAAATAAATTAAAAATTAAAAAATGAAGTTGTAAAAAATAAGAAAATTTTAAAAATTTAAAAATTAAAAATTTTAAAAATTAAAAATGAAATTGTAAAAAATAAGAAAATTTTAAAAATTAAAAAATAAACAATTTAAAAATTAAAAAATGAAATGGTAAAAAATAAGAAAATTTTAAAAATTTTAAAAAAAATTAAAAATTAAAAAATGAAATTGCAAAAATAAAAAATTAAAAAATTAAAAAATAAAAATAATAAAAATTAAGAAATGAATTAAAAATAAAAATTAAAAATATAAAAATAAACAATTTAAAAAATTAAAAATGAAATTGTAAAAATAAAGAAATTTTAAAATTTAAAAATTAAAAATTTAAAATTAAAATGAAATGGTAAAAATAAGAAAATTTTAAAGATTTAAAAAAGAAAATTTAAAATTAAAAATGAAATTGTAAAAATAAAAATTCTAAAATTAAAATAAAAGATTTTAAAATTAAAATAAATTGTGAAAATAAAAGTTTTAAAAATTTAAAAAATAAACAATTTAAAAATTAAAAAATGAAATTGTAAAAAATAAAGAAATTTTAAAAATTTTAAAAATAAAAAATTTTAAAAATTAAAAATGAAATGGTAAAAATTAAAATTAAAATTAAAAATTAAAAATTAAAATTAAAAATTAAAATTAAAAATTAAAAAATTAAAAATTAAAAAATTTAAAAATTAAAATTAAAATTAAAAATTAAAAAATGAAATTGTAAAAAAAATTAAAAATTAAAAAATTAAAAATTAAAAAATAAAAATTAAAAAATAATAAAAATAAAAAATTAAAAATAAAAATAAAAATAATAAAAAAAGAAAAATAATTAAAAAATAAGAAAAATAAAAAATTAAAATTAAAAATTCGGAGAAAATTCTGAAAGGGAAAAAAAATATCTGTGGAGGGCCAAAAAAAGTGGAGAAGGGGGAGGTTTGTCAGGAGGAAATGTTTGAAAAGTGAAAGTTTCTGAAATTTTTGGTTATATTTGAATATTTATATATTTTTTTCATAATCTTATGTGGTTATGTATTTCTATATAGTCATTTCTTTATATATTTATATTTTATAATTTAAAATATTTTTGTATTCATGTATTTATATCTTTATAGATTTTAATGTTTATATATTTTTATATTTTATATTTTTATATGCATTTTTATATCGATGTATTTTGATATATTTATATATTTCTGTATTTCTATATAATTATATTTTTATATATTCATATTTTATAATTTAAAACATTTTTATATTCACGTATTTATATCTTTATAGATTTTTCCATTTCACTCCATTTTTTTAAACCTTTTTTTTAATAATTTTAATTTTTTTATTTTAAATTTCTATTTTCTTCCCTATTTTCTCCTTCCTCGACCTCCCCCTTTCCATAACCATTTCCCCCCACCAAATTTACCATCCCACAAACTCCCACCCCCCAAACTTTCCTTTCCCCCCTTAAATTCCCCACCAAAAAAAACCTCATAAAATTCAAATTTTTTCCAATTTTTCCCCCTTTTTTTTAAATTGAATTTTTCCAGGAATTTTTGCTCTTCCCAAGATTTTCCCCCCCCCTCCATCCTCACGTTCCAGACGCAGCCGAGGCTCTCGCAGCTCTCTCGGGAGGCTCCGGGGTTGGGGTGGCAATCGAAGCGCTCGTTTTCCCTCGTCCCCATCGACCACAGGAGGGTGAAGGACTCACCCAGGGGCAGCTGCAACCCCTGCACCTCGGCCACCTGCAGGGAGATTCATTTACAGCTCACTGAAAAATACTTGTGTGGGTAAATCTTTAAATTTTTATTTTTTTTAATTTTTTATTATTATTTTTGTCGTTATTATTTCCTATATTTTCATTATTATTATTATTAGCATGGGTAATTCTTTCATTTTTTAATATTTTTTAAAATTTTTTATTATTATTTTCGTCGTTTTATTTCCTATATTTTCATTATTCATTAATATTATTATTAATAATAGTATTATTATTTTATATATATAAAGTTGCTCTTGTTAATGTGTGTTGTTGACTTCTGTAATATGTGATTGATAGAAGGTATTGTATGTTGGATATTCGAATATATATTATATAATTATAATTATAACTATAACTCTATATATTTCTATTTTTAATTCCTAATTCTTATTATATTAATTACATAGAATATATAATTATATAATATATAATATATAATATATAATAATATAATATATATAATATTAATATTATTATGTTAATATATTATGTATTATTATATATTATTATATATATTCTTAGATTACATATTATTATATAGAATATAATATTATATTAATATTATTAAAATTAATATAATATATTATATATTTTATATATAATATATATAATTATATATAATAATATATATAATATTATATATAATATATATAATATATAATATATATAATACAATGTAAAATAATAATATATATAAGATATATAATATAATGAGATGTATATATGTGTATATATATTTTATATATATTTATATATAATATATATAAAATATATAATAATATAATGAGATGTATATATATGTATATATATTTTATATATATTTATATATAATATATATATTAATAAATAATAATAATATAATGAGATGTATTGTATACATTATATTTTACATATTGTATAGTATAAATTAGGTATTTTTAAATTATATATTATTATAGTATTATATCTTTTATTGTCATATATTACACATTAAAGATTATAATACATATTGCATATTATAATAATATACATATATTCATATATATAATAATATATATGCTAATGAGAGTATTAATATTGATCTATATGAACATGTCAATATCATTATTAATATTAATTTATAGATTACAAGATAATACATTGATATGCAATAATATTAATATTACTATATATAAATAAATTAAATGTGTAATATATAATATATATAAAAATATATAAATATATAAATATATATATAAATCAAAAAATCATAAAGGTGTAGTAATAACACATAAAAAAGGTGTCAATAATGTGTTAATTATAATATGAATAATTATAAAATGTAGAAATCTATATTTATATATATTTATATATTTATATATTTATATATTTATATTATTTGTATATATTTATATATTTTTATATATTTATATATTTATATATTTATATATTTATATATTTATATATTTATATATTTATATATATTTATATATTATAAGATGATAGAGAAATCTGTATGTTCTACAACTACAATAAAATAATAATAATGCCATTATAAGTAATGTACAACTACAGTATTAAAATAGAAAACATATTTATAGGGCACTGTCAATAAATTTTCAGCTGCTAAATATAATATATATATTATATATAAATAAGATATAACATATAATATATAAAATATATATTATTTATAAATATATAATCTATATATAAATAGTATATCATCTATAAAAATATATATCTGTGTATAAATAAATATATATAATATATAATCACTTTATACTAATCCATTTATATAACTACATACCTATAAATCATAATGTGAATTTCAATTTAAATTTGTGTAAATTAATATCAATTTACAACCTAGGTGTAATACATCGAAATATCGATATATAACCACCATCTATTTTCTGTAGATTAAACTCCTTTATACTAATCCTACTAATCCTTCTCTATACTAATACATTTATGTAAATAGAAATTTATAAATTGCAATGTAAATTTCAATTTAAATTCATGTAAATGAAGATCAATTTACAGCCCTGCTGGAATATAGCGAAATATTGATATATAATCACTATCCATTTCCTGTAGATTAAACTCCTTCATATTAACACATTTATATAAACACAAATCCATAAATCGTAATGTAAATTTCAATTTCGAGTCATTGAAGTGCACATCAATTTACCGCCATTTTCTGTTGATTTAACTCCTTTCTATTAACACATCTATAAAACTAAAAATCCATAAATCATAATGTAAATTTCAATTTCGATTCATTGAAGTGCACATCAATTTACCGCCATTTTCCGTAGATTAAACTCCTTTACACCAATCCATTTACACAAACACAAACCCGTAAATCATAATGTAAATTTCAATTTAAATTCATTGAAGTGCACATCAATTTACCGCCATTTTCCGTAGATTAAACTCCTTCACACCAATCCATTTACACAAACACAAACCCGTAAATCGTAATGTAAATTTCAATTTCAATTCATTCAAGTGAACATCAATTTACAGCCTCGTTGTAATGTATCAAAATATCAACATATAACCACAATTTTCCATAGATTAAACTCCTTTCTACTAACACATTTACATACACAGGAATTTATAAATTGTAACGTAAATTTCAATTTAAATTCGTGTCAATGAACGTTAATTTACAGGCCGGCTGTAACATATCAAAGTATCAATATATAACCGTCATCTCCTGTAGATTAAAGATTAAACTCCTTTATATTAACACATTTATATAAACACAAATCCATAAATCAGAATGTAAATTTCAATTTGAATTTATGTAAATTAAGATCAATTTACAGCCCCACTGGAATATATCGAAATATTGATATATAACTGTTATTTTCCGTAGACTAAACTCCTTTACACTAACCCATTTATATAAACACAAACCCATAAATCATAATGTAAATTTCAATTTCAATTCATTGAAGTGCACATCAATTTACCGCCATTTTCTGTTGATTAAACTCCTCTACACTAATCCATTTACACAAACACAAACCCATAAATCATAACGTAAATTTCAATTTCGAGTCATTGAAATGAACATCAATTTACCGCCATTTTCTGTTGATTAAACTCCTCTACACTAACCCATTTATATAAACACAAACCCC